>NC_056737.1:292178586-292296086 GCF_019279795.1 Protopterus annectens
AAGAGAGCATGGCACCCTGTACAGCAACACAATAGGCACATAATTGCGGACAATGTGCCTTCACTATCTTCCCCACTGGCTGCCTGCAACATATGTGGTGCCATCAAATGTGATCCACAGAGGCCATACAATGCCTTACACATGTGCCCTGTATAAACTGATGCCACTGACACCAGGGAATACCTGTATCATGCTATCAATGCAGATGCAGGGTCAACCTGCTGTCTATAAGCAGGTCCTGCCACACCAGGCCAGTATTGGCTTATCTGAGGATAACAGTCTGTGTACACAACATGTGCCAGCCAAACCAGGTACACTTGTACATGTCACTGTACATTATTGTGGAACATGCACATCCCAGGCAATGTCCATGTCAAGGACTATCAAACACAGACATGGCATGCATTGCAAAGCTATGGCCATACACAATGGTAAACAGGATGTCAGGACAGTTCATACATTACTCATCTGTGTGGGACATTGCAGACACTACACCCCTGTACCACACTGCACACCACTGTCGGGTGGTGTGATGCCAAGGATTACCCCTCACTCAGCCCTGTACAGCAATCTTGAACAGCCAACCACTACACACCCATGAAGCAATGCCACATGCATGTCAGTACTGGCACCTTGTGCCTGTGTGTGGGGTATGATGCTCCCAACTACAGTCACTCCCAGTATAACTCCCATTGGCATACCAACAGATGTCAAAATGTTCACATGCCCTAGCCCATAAAATCTCCAGATATCCCCTATGGTGCATGTAGTACCTGTGTATTACTGCAGTGTGGAAAACTAAGTAGTTAGGAAGTGTATTTGTGGGCCTGGCAAAGTGTGTCAATGTGAGTCCATTACAGAGTGTGGTTGTGTTGACAATGACATCCGTTCATGTGGACAGCCATGTGTGCTCCACCTAATGTATTTCTACTATATCTCTGTTGCAGATGTCGCTCACCAGCACACATATATGTTCTTGCAGCACACCAACATGTCAGCGTTGTAGCACATGGAGTAACTGCATGCACTTGTAATAGTAATGGCTAGTCAGTCAGGGGTTTGTACCCCTGTACTGGTAGGTGTGTGACAGACGATGCTTAGGTTTTGGTCTCCAAGCCCTTCTCTGATGTACTTTGCCTCTGTCTGTCCCTCCCACACACTCTCTGGTGGATATGGAATTGTATACCTGCTCAGCAGCAGCTTGTGTTTTGTAAGTGATGGTCATGATCAGGTGATGGCCTCTGCACCTATTGCAGTCCTCCTCTAGCTGATTGCATGTGGAACAGCTGTGATGATGTTCCCATAGCCAATCGCTTTGAAATACAGTACAATATCTAGGAACATCATGTTGGTGTTTGCCCATGACAGTCGCTGTGAGCGGTACCGGGATCTGGTGTTTGGTAAATGGCATCAGAGATGATATCTGGATGTTCTTCAAACAACATACACAGTGGGAAGTAGCCTAAAGACAGGAGGGTGATGTGCCAGACATGACTACAGCATGTAAGTGTAGCTATGCTTCATTGAGACTACTGCCTGTTTAACAAGTTGTGTGTGGTAATGGCTATTCTGCATGTTTTAAAACTGACAAGACAGTGCTCTGTTTGTGAGGGACCCCCATCTGTAGGGCCATCTGTGGACTAGTCAGTGTGTGGAACCATTTGTTTCCTGTGTTACTCACTGAACAGACATCTGTGAACCGCAGGAGCATAGTGTGAGGATTTCAGTCAGTACATGGTGATAGTGATGAGTTACTGCCATTGTATCTCTGATTGGACATATGTCACATGAAACAGTGGTATGACAGACACTGTCTGGGGTTCTCAGTGACATGCCAATAATGAGCCACTGTTCATAACTGCAGTCACAAGTCTTCTACACTTTGTACACAAGTCATGCAGTATATATGCATGTGTTGTGCTCCCTCTGCAAATATATACCATCTGTTGTGTTGGGTTGATGGTCATATCTATGCATGCTGTTATAAGTACTCCTGAATGCTGTTGACTATTACTAAGCCATATCTGTGTTTAAACTGCAACACCATATGCTGTATGGGTTTGGAGGTCCCGGCAGAACCTCCTGTCCCACTTCAGCTGGCCATGGCACAAGGCACCAGCACATCCAGGGCCCAGCCTTGGACCTCCACCTCTGCTGGCTTTGCGCCACCTTCTGGTGGAACCACCACTGAGGATGGGGCTTGTCCCCCCCTGGGAACCGGTCCAGACAGGAACATGTCCGCTGTCGTACAGTCCCAGACGTGGTGCGTAGGGGTCTCAATAAGTGGTTTTGAGGCCAGATATGCCAGATCAAGAGCAGAGTGTCACATTTACAGGGTGAGCCTGCCCCTCCTAGACAGCCCCCAGCACTGCCACCTTTGTGGCTGTTTTGGTGCAGTGGTGGCTGCCCATGGCTGGGGACCTCTGTCACACAGTTTCCATCTGGGGGCTCATGGGCTTGTGACTGCTGAACAACCCTCCCCGTACAAGGTGTATCCCCCCACGTGTCATATATTGTCCCTGTATGCTGTCTTGTCAGTCATCCTACCCAACTTATCCTCCATAAGCATACCTACTCTACTTCCCCCACATCCCACTCTCACCCTACGGAAACGAAAGGCCAATCGGTTCCTAGAACAACATTTGCCCCATACATAGCTGTACATTTCACACACGTGTCCACTGGACACATGCAACCCTTTTAATATGCATCACAACATACTCCAGTTGTCCTCACCCCTGTCTCACAGGCACACGATCCTGGTATGCACATGACTCCTAAAGGTTCCAGGTATGCGTGATGCAGACCACCCCATTGTACACACAACACTACTGGTCCCTCTATGGTTACCCCATTTACCCTTTATCATGATGATGATGTCACACACAGCACCTTGCAAGAGTACTGTTCTCACATAACGATTGGACAGGAACTGTTGTGTTAATGTAAATAAAATGCAATGAGTGATGTATTTAGCCAATGTACAAATGTTTGTGTGTATTAATGAATTATGGTTGTCTGAGGGAGTCTTGATATTACATAGGACAGCACCACTACATAATACAGGTGTTGCTGGTGTTTCCCTTTTCATTCCTTTGTAATGCTTTGTTGTCACATGGGATGTTCTTGATATATATATATATATATATATATATATATATATATATAGGTTCATAGGTTCATAGATTAGTACTAAGCTAACTGCCCTTGCGAGCCATTTTAAGCCTAGCCAATTATCCCTTGTGAGACTCAAACCCTGCACCTTGTGTTTGTAAAGCAAACACCTTAACCATTAGGCCACCCTCCCAACCCCCCCAGATATGTACGTATCTATATCTGGACATAAACACTCACACATACATCTACATGATGGAATACATTTCCTATACTGTTGAATGACTGTGCTGGATGATATGTTTGTGATAAGATCTGATGTCTGTATATCTGCCATGGCTTAGTGGTAAATCACAACAGCTGTGTGTGCAGGGTCCTGGTTTCGAGCCTTGCGGAGGCCATTTATTTTGTTGCTGGCCAGAACAAGGCTGTTGGATATGGAGTGATTAAGGCACATTAAAGCAGTTGTGAGTGGGTGTGCGTGGGTTTGCATGGAGCTAAGCAATGCTAACCTCCAGTTACACTTTCTTACACTCAGTTAGCCTCTACATTGCTTTACCATTTTAATACTGGCGGCCAAACAGGCTTACACTCATTTGCTCCCGCACTTGCCAATGCACTGCATTTGGTGTTTGCATCTGACACTCACACCCGTGGGTGGGAGTGAGGACTACGATATTACCTTGTGATGCCTATTACATCGGATTACATGCCTACAGTATCGGGAATGGCTGCTCATTAGGCGAAAGCATGCTGTTCAACAGTACGGAATCCGCGGCCTGTCCAGAGTTTGATTCATATTATTGGTGTGTTCCTCTTACAATCTGCACCTGTCTGGCTAATACAAGGGAACTGACACTCTTCAATACAAACAAGTAATTGGGTTTTGGAACCCACATCCTTCAGCCGAGTCATGCTACTGCATACCTAATAGTCTATCATCTTTCTAAGGTTGTCATTGGAATATGTGCTTTCTGTCCCTATCAGACCTCTCATACGAATGGGGAAAATGTCAACTGAATCAGGGACACGTCATAACAACATCAGGGACACATTTAAATTATTGGTGCTATTAACCTGACACAATGACAGACTCAGAGCATATGAATTCATACACATTTTCTGAGGTAAATGATGTTTATAACTCTTAATTGTTGTCATTATTCATTACGTGTAATTCACCACCTTTCCTCCAAAAGTCACTAGTTTTAGGAGGGATTAAGTGGGACAGAGTTAGAAACTGAGTCGAAATCAGGCACATCCCTGGAAATCGGGGACAGTTCAGAGGTATGGTCCCCATCTGTTCCCCCAGTGGTTTATGTCCTGTCCAGTGGATTTGCTCTTAGGGTTTGAGAGGTATGGGCATCAGCTATGCCCATTTCGGAATATTACTAACATCCCCGGGGTGGTCCTAATATGACTGCGCCAGCCAACAACTGCACGCCTAGGCCCATAATTGCATACCCATAGTTCCCTCACCTGCCACTCCTCTACAGCACTCATCCTTACTGTGGGTGCAGGTGGGATATAAACACACCACTACACACTGCCCACTCTCCCCGTGTCGGGACACATGTCGAACATTGTGTCGACCCATGGGTTATCAGGCTTGCACAACCTATTGGTCTGTGTACATCTACAGCTTGGTTTGATGAATCATTACTGGGACTGCCTCCGTTGATCATTAATTTTTGGTGTCCCACAAGGGACATCGATGTCTATGTTTCAAGATTAGACCTGGCAGGTCTTTCCCACTGGTAGTATCCTGCCGGTGGTCTGGGAAGCAGTGGTGCTGTTTCCTGTCATAGCTGTATATCTGTGTAAATCTATGCACACACACACACATCCGTATATGTATATGTCTGCAACTATATATATATATATATATATATATATATATATATATATATATATATATATATATACACACATATATGTATGTATATATATATATATATATATATATATATATATCTGTGTGTGTATGTCTGTAAAGCAATGCGTACCCCGTGCAAACGCACTTACACACGCTTACTGGTGTTTATATATGCTTAAACCTGCTTACTAGTGCTTTATTCATTACGACACTGACACTTCACTCCAGTTCACTTTTAATTGTTATTTTGCAGGTTATACAGCGAACAGATGTCACAATATGTTCATGTACAGATTACCGATGGTAAATGGTATGTGATGCAGTGGGATTCGGAACGGGAATGTCTATTCGTTAGGCGGTTGTTCTAACCAATGCACTATTGCTGTGCTACTTCATTTGCATATATACCCATATACCCATGGCTCCTGGTTCCCCAAACCCCCACCCCAATGCCTCCCTAACACTGCAGTCATCAATTCTTCAGTTGGATTCACGGTGTATCCACACTACTACACAATGGCCAATCCCTACTCCTGTAGACCCATCCCATCAGTTGACTCACTCCACATATCCTCAGAACTCCCGAACTTTTAGTCCACAAACATTGGTGCCATGAGCGACCAAAAGGACACTATTTGCAATTTTTGGGTTGTCCCACATGGGACACGCATGTCTTTATGTCAAGATTAGACTCTATACTTCATTACATCCTTACTCCCGTTAATATGACACTAAAATAAATTAATAAGTATGACTATGTGGTAATGCACACATTACACATGGGAGCCTAATTATGAACGTGTTCAGCATATTTCTTTTACAAATAGACCGGTTTAGTAATTGACATTGCCGTAGCAAGCAGATCACAGGAATGATTCCATGTGTGGGAACGTCCTCACATTTGATTTTATTTCAGCACAGCACTGACTTCGGACATTGTACACACTTCTGTGTTTTAGCAGTTTTGTCCCTTCCCTCTTATGCACAATTTATTATTCTATCTACTGTCAAGTTTGTAAGGGCACATTCATGTTATTTATGTCTGCAAATGGAATGAATGTGTTACAGAGAATGTACTTCTACATACAGATGTCTGCATGTGTGTATGCATATATACTTATAATGAACTCGCTAACCTCCAAGGGGCGGTCCAATTAGATAGTAGAACACCAGTGGCCAGCATATGCAGCATATAAACATTTCATAACAAAACTAATAAAAATGAATATTTATTTAAGCATGAAATGCAACAAAGTGCACTAATATCAAATCAAACCGGTTTCGGCTATCCAGCCTTCATCAGTAAAAAAGCATTTGTCATGCCAAATAATTCATGAATATTTATAGGTGCTACCAACCAATGGAAACATGGTAGAGTCCATCTCAAACACAAATTTGCAATAACATTTGAATTACTGTATAACCATAATGTAGTAGAGGCATTATAAAGATTACAATAGTGCATCATTGGATTATGTTAGACTGATGCAAATTTCTACCAAAAATACAGCATATAAACATAATAATACATATATTATTATATCATACATAAGTTCAATGTTATACAGACCCCTAATGAGAGATTCTGTCAGCTGCATCCTATTGTAATGACATACACTGTAAACAAACTAAAAGATCCCCAGAAACATATAAATATGTGATATGCTAATATCAAGTATTTTATCAAAATAACACTTAAAAGTGTAAATATATGATATAAATTTTAGGCAAAAATATATAGTATATCACAAAAACATTTGATATTCGATACCATGATATATAACTAAATATAATGGACAACCTCAACACATAAATGCTATTTTGATCAACCAATAGGGTCTTACAATAGTACAAAATATAAAAACCCACATAATAATCTGGCAAATATATTTTATCATAAAAACAGTATGATATTTAGATACAATGACATATAGCTAGATAGATTAAACAGCCCAATAGGTGGATTCTGTTACGATCAACCAATAGGCTTTAACAAAGGCAGCATACAAATATAAGGCCCTCATAATTACCTAGCACATGTATAAGAAATTATATCTCATTTGAAATATATCAACATGCATACATAAGGCAAGAACAGTGTTAATTGGTAAGCTAAACACATGGATAAAAAACCCATACGATCATATCTAGGTTCTTTAAACATAATATATAAGTACATATCATATTTATATATGTTCTTCCTAGTCATAAAACATGTATTGTATCTATTATGGTTCCAGCATGTGTTATCCCAATTACCTTTCACAAACAGATTATAGGTGGTCATTGAGACCCAGGGGAAATAATGCCCCAAGGTGAATGACCCAATATTTTTCTTTATGGTTCAAAATATTAGCCAACCCTGTTGATTGCTCCTATCACCAGTAATTTTATCAATGATCATGAACATAAATCTAGCATTAGTATGTTTCAAAGTGTGTCTATAAAGAGCATTAGTCTCTTTTTTATTTCTTATGTCACTTTTATGTTCACTCATTCTTACTCTGAGTGATCGTGATGTTTGCCCTACATAAAATACTGAACATTGACAAGTGGCTAAGTACACAACCCAGCTACTACTACAATTGCCAAAGACTCTTAGATCATAAACTCTGCTTGTATTGGCACTAGTGAATTGTTTAAGTTTACTTACTTGGTTACAAGATCTACAATGCCCACATGGAAAAGTACCCAGAAGTTGGTCTCCAGTCATTGTCATTTGTTTATAAATAGTGCCCCCACTTTTTTTTATGCTTATAGTGGGAAAACAGGGCACCTAGCGTTTTGCCCCGTCTATATGAGAACTGACATTTAGGCCCCAAAAGATTTCTTAATTCTTCATTTGTTAAGAGTATATTCCAACTGGAATCCAAAATGTTTCTGATTACATTATGATTCCGTCCATATGTAGTGACAAACCTCAGTGTGGACTCAACCCCTGTAGTTTCACATTTCTTGTACTGTAGTAACATATTCCTATCCTGATTCGCAGACCAAGTACTAGCTGTAACTATATCGGATTTCCTATATCTTCTTTCCAAAAATCTATTTTGGAGATCCAATTTCACTTCCTCAAAATCCTGTTCAGATGAGCTGATGTCCGAGTTATATGTTACTGTAAACTCTATACCCCATATATTGTCATTCAAATATTCCACAAGCTCCTGCAGGTATGTAGAATCTGCACACCACACCATCCAGCAATCATCCAAATATATTGCGCCATATGTCAATTTCAACCATATATAGATTATGAAGTGGGTTGTAAATCATGCATTCTTCAAAGTATGCCATAAATAGATCTGCATATATGGGGCAAAAGATGCCCCCATAGCAGTACCTTGAAGTTGCCAATAACACTCCCCTTGAAAGTAGAAAACATTCTTGTTAAGCACATGTTCAGCCATACATATAAGTAGTGTATTGAGTCCTGGTGGATATAAACCTGATTGTTCCAACCAATATTGAAGTGCCTGCAGGCCCGCCCAATGGGGTATACTGGTGTATAAAGATTTAACATCCAAAGTGCACATGTGATTCCAATTGTATATCTTGTATGATTTGGAGAAACTGAGTTGCGTCCTGCAGTCTGGCCCTGACCACTGTAAGTAATGGTTTCAAATTTGTCAAAAACATTGATAGTAGTTCTATAAGAGAGCCGATACCAGACACAATATGTCTCCCAGGGGGTTTGGTAATGGATTTGTGTATTTTTGGAAGCAGATATAAAATCTGTTGTGGGGGGATCCGTTACTGATAAATGTTTGACAGTGTTCTTAGTAATGATCCCTTCTTCTTCCGCCAAATTCAGGAATGTGTCTATCTCTTTTTTGAAATTAGGGGTTGGATCAATGGGCATGTGCATGTAACATCTGGTATTGGAAAGCTGTTCCTGACCTTCGTTCAAATAGTAACTCATGTTCATAACCACAACCGCCCCTCCTTTATCTGCTGGTAATATAGCAATATTATGATTATTCCTCAGTTCCTCTAAAGCCACTTTTTCAGATAAAGAGATATTCTGGCCCATAGTATGAGATTCCATATGTGGGAAATGTAAATCCCTGAGGACTGATTGTTGGAATATAGACACATCTTTGTTCATTTGAGGTTGGAATTCAGATTTGCGAAATCTGAATTCATTAGATCTTTGAGAAGTTTGAGAGGTTTGGTCTGTAAAAAACAGTTTTAGATTAAGATTAGGACAAAAACTAATTACATCAGACACTATGTTGTATTCATTAGAAAAAAAGCCTGGTACAAATCCAAGACCTTTATTTAGTAACTTTTCTTGTTCATTAGTCAATGTAACATCCGACAAATTCAACACATTTTTGTATTCATTGTCAATTATCTCAATAGTGTTTGTATCAATCCCTCTACAGAATCTGTTCTGCTTCCCATGTTTATGTTTGCGGCCACCCCACCGCCTTTTTCCACTTCTAAAGGGTGTGCTGAGTTGGACTTTTTGCGCATAGGTGAATCCTGGAGCTGGACACTTTCAGTATCCGTGTAGGAGGATTCCTCCCCTGATGTGCTAGCAAAAGATCTATCATGAGTTTTGAGAATGGACCTAGGCCTCTTCCTAGTTCTGCCCCTTGCCGTCCCCTGGCTAGTATCCATGAATCTGACTGATCTATGTGATTCAAATGGGCGTCCCATTTGGTAATCAGTGATGTCCCTGTTGAATTTTTTAATTTTCCTCTCCCTTGTTTGTTTCTCATAGTTTGCCAATTCTTCTGACAGCTTGGTCACTGAGCCTTCATATATAGATAATGATTCATAATTTTTACATTCCTCACAGATTAATTTAACTTCTGACAAGTTAATATCAATCATTCTCTCATAGTATGAGGCAATTATTTTGACAAACACCATGGATGCTTGCTGTAATGCTGTGTTCCATTCTGTGGTTAGTCTCTCTTCAGATCTACCAACCAATGGCTGTAAACGTATTCTCAGACCCCTGGGGGCCATATCACTATTGATATATGCACAAAATAATCTAAGATGCCGGATATTGGCTCTAAGGTTTTTTAAACCCTTGCTTACATTATTGAAAGCCACATCACAACCATCTGATTGATTATTAATAGAGTCATTCTGATTATTGCCTGAGATGTTGTCTATCCCAAAGACACCGATGTCATCCCGATTAGCACATAATCCATGAAGAATTTTCTCCAAATCCATTTGTATTTTTTGGTATCACAAATGTAGAGTAAATTAGCCAAATCAGTGTATTAGGCCCAGAAATATTGATCAAGCCGTCAAAGAAATCAGCCACTTATATGAGTCCATTTCTTATATATAGAAACAGATGAAGAAAAGGGTAATTCACAGATACCAAAGAGCTAATATACTATGTTTTAGGATATCAGTCAGGGAACAGCAACGTTGCAGAATCCAGAAAGAGAACAAGCCCAAACTAACTACACATAAGTATGACGTTAGTTCTTATTCCCAATAATATCAGTACACCATTAGGAAACCAATGTTGCTATAGCAAACAAAAAACACATAACGTTTTAAACCAGTTCTGAAAACTGTATGCAGAATAATCCAATATCTATGTCTTTCAGATTTGGATATTAGCAAAATAGTCTAACATTGGGAGATTGAGATCTTCTCCAGTTATTGAAAAGTTCTATGTAAACACTCTATCCATCATAATAAGATATGCCCAATATAATATAACATGGAATAAGGCACAGGAAATAACTAATAGACTACTTCAAGATCAACAATATAAATATATAATATTCTATTGGTTTAGTTTCCTCTTCTAATAAATCTATGCTTATGTACCATAAGTTATTAAACTTATTCAATATAAACAACAAAGGTAGAAGAATGTGGATTAAACATAATCACATATTCCTTTAAGGTGTTGTCATATTAACCCGTCCCTGGATGATTAGGATATCTCATTTAACCCTGTAGAATTAAGTTGTTGGTAACAACCATATCCATAAAT
This sequence comes from Protopterus annectens, assembly GCF_019279795.1. Taxonomy (NCBI): domain Eukaryota; kingdom Metazoa; phylum Chordata; order Ceratodontiformes; family Protopteridae; genus Protopterus; species Protopterus annectens. The sequence continues at coordinate 292,189,554 of NC_056737.1, forward strand.
GTTGATGGAGTATATAGAACAATGTTGCTATATAATATCCACAATAATTAATCAGAAACATGTTGGATTCCAATTGGAATATACTCTTAGCAAATGAAGAATTAAGAAATCTTTGGGGCCTAAATGTCAGTTCTCATATAGACGGGGCAAAATGCTAGGTGCCCTGTTTTCCCACTATAAGCATAAAGAAAGTGGGGGTGCTATTTATAAACAAATGACAATGACTGGAGACCAACTTCTGGGTACTTTTCCATGTGGGCATTGTGGATCTTGTAACCTGGTAAGTAAACTTAAACAATTCACTAGTGCCAATACAAGTAGAGTTTATGATCTAAGAGTCTTTGGCAATTGTAGTAGTAGCTGAGTTGTGTACTTAGCCACTTGTCAATGTTCAGCATTTTATGTAGGGCAAACATCACGATCACTCAGACTAAGAATGAGTGAACATAAAAGTGACATCAGAAATAAAAAAGAGAATAATGCTCTTTATAGACACACTTTGAAACATACTAATTCCAGATTTATGTTCATGATCATTGATAAAATTACTGGTGATAGGAGCAATCAACAGGGTTGGCATAGTATTTTGAACCATAAAGAAAAATATTGTATCATTCACCTTGGGGCATTATTTCCCTCGGGTCTCAATGACCACCTATAATCTGGTTGTGAAAGGTAATTGGGATAACGCATGCTGGAGCCATAATAGATACAATGCATGTTTTATGACTAGGAAGAACATATATAAATATGATATGTACTTATGAATTATGTTTTAAGAACCTAGATATGATTGTATGGGTATATATATATATATATATATATATTAGATATCTGTATATACTTATATACATTTCCTATGCTGGGCACTGCTTAGACCCACGCAAGCCCACTCAGACTTGCTTACTGGTGCTTATATATATTTACTGCTGCTTATTTGTGCTTACACCTGCTTACTAGTGCTTTATTCATTATGACAGTGCCACTTTGATTGAATGACATTTAGTTAAATATCTCATGTGATACTCTTATGTCAGTTTTACAGCAAAACGACATTCATTCCACATGGAAAATGATATGTGCTATTGTTGGGCTCGAACCCTAAATGCCAGTTTGTTAGGCGGATGCTCTAAACACTACACTATTGACATTTACGTTGATTCTGCATGTTTTTCTCTATCTGAATGAATTTGATGTGTACGCTACGCTCGGCGGAGGGCAGCGACATGCAAACATGCTGCGCTTTGCTTACACCTTCGATATTGTAGCAATTCAAATATATAATAGGGACATGCAGAATCTAATTGTGAAAGTTCCAGGAACAGGGCTCAACATTCCACTATGTGCTTGTGTGTTTACTACTTCGATTTTATTTCACTGTTCATGGACACTCTTGTATGCTTAGCATACATTTCAGTATCCACGGACACTGAATTACTGACTTACTATTAGAGGCAGGCTCTACTAGTAGGCATAGTAGGTCGTGCAACTGTTGGGGCATGTTTACGCCTCCGTAGAGCAGTTGTACACGCCCCCTGAACTTGCATACTTTTCCTGTGCACGTCGAGGGTGCAGCGGCGCACACTCATTCATATTCATATGGAGCTGCTTTACCATCTGTAGTGAGGCTAAAACTGTCCTTCCGCCGAGCTTTTTGAAAGCCGGGGATTATCTATATTCAGGCTCCGCATTAGTTAAAGACAGGTATTAGTGGGTTTTATTCTAGTAGCACATATTTGAAAAGTACATTTATTCTAAGTTTTTAAAGGGACTTTATTTTTATATAACGAGTTGAATGTTTGACTTTTAATCTCACATTACCTATTTAGAGTTACTGTTTTTAAAAGAGTATATAATAAATACAAATTACAACCATTAATAAAGCAGTTAAATGGGTTAGGAAGCGTAAATTATTGTAATGGCTTGGCTAAATACTTCTGTTCTGAAGACAGAAGAAATATAAATAACTTTGATGAGAATGCTCTAAACTTAATTTTGTTGGTAATTCTTTCATTTCAACTTTTTAACTTGTGATTAATAAGGAATCACTCTGTGTGCACTATAATCTATTCTCTGCATTTCGAAGCCAGTTTTATCATCACCCAAGCAAGATCACTGCAACCTGTGTTGTAACTTTTAAGAATGTGCCAACTTGTGCTGAACAGTTTAAAAATGTTAGCATATACCTCTGCCTGAATATTCATTGGTAATTTACGAATATTCAGAATCTATGTTCAGTACTTGGTGAATCACCATAGGTTCATAGGTCAATACTAGTACAACTGTCCTTGTGGGCTATTTTAAGCCTAGACAATTTCCTTCAAAGGTGAGAATCAAACCCTATACCTTGTGTCTGGAAGGTAAACATCTTACTCATTATGCCAACCTAGAAAAATAACAGACACAACTGTCTTCTGGCATTGCAATACACCTGCACTATACTTCCTAAAAAGAGTTTCAAACCTCTGCAACTCCTGGTAGGGGAATTGATATTATGGTACATCATATGATGACATGTGAATTAAGACTATGTCTTAAATATGTGTGCTGAGATAGAGCATACTGAAGTCTCACACCTTTAATTTTCAGTATGCAGTACTGTGCATGAGCTAGACTTTGCAGTCAGCTTTCAAGCCAATCTAAATGCACAAACAAGGGTGAATTCCAGGCAAACATAATTTCATTACCAGTGATTTGCCCATGGGGGTCTCTTTATTTTTCCCTTTTTGTACACAATGAATGCCCTGAGCACACTATTCAGTGCTTCATTTCAGAATAAACTCAATTTCAGATAACAAGCTGTGCTGCTAACAACTGCTGTATGATTGCCAGCCTGACAAAGTCTCCTGAGGAAAAGAAAACGCTTTGTGGAAGTTTTTTTTAAAACCAAGTCCTTTAAACATTAATTTTGTTTTTATTAAAAATGAAAAACTTGGAGTCTTTAAAACAAATCCCAGAGGAAGCAATGACTGAAAGGTGGAGAGTATTTTTTTCAGAGGGAACCATTTGTTAAATTGGGTATTTCTCCCATATTTGCTTTCTTTTTCAACTACTTGACTTTTATAAATGTAGCAGGTCTCTTGCGTGTGTGTGTGTGTGTGTGTGTGTGTGTATGAGTGATAGCAGGGGGATTATTCCACATTTAGCAGGGAATGAAAAAGAACACTCGAGGGAACTTTTTAAGGATTTTCTGATTGCCATATCTTAAAGTAACATTATGAAATGCATATCTCTGCTCTTCTATATCTCATACAGTAATACATTTTTCATTAATAAAAGGAAATAAATATGCTCATTAATCTTACTTTATGCTCAACTAAGCTTACTGAAAAAGTTCTTTCAGTATACAGCACAGAATTCGGTGACGTAACTTTTGCTTGCAAAACCTGTCAATATCCATATTATCATTTCAGCTTGCAATGACTGCATAATATTGCTTTGTGATACTTTTCTGTATGATTTATCATACCTGCTAATCTTGTAATGCTAAGATGTTTCAATTTACTTTTTATCAAGCTGTTTCCCCATTGTAAGAATTAAATATTTCTCACTTATCAGTTTTAAGAACTTTATATTTTGTACATATGCCTGTTCATTCTGCATAGATCATAGCGGAAAAGGGACCTCAGACCAGCCCAAAAGTGCCTGATACTGTATCTCATAACAATGAAAGACAGATATGACTAATTACACAATGACAGTGGCCCATAAAAGTATTCTTCCACTTATTAGTTACTAGAATGCCCTAACTATTTTGATTAAATCATTCCCAAGTTTACTTTGAATATTCTGAATTACTTTCATGAGTGACAGGCATACATTTTTTCCTAACTTCATTAAATTTCAGTTGATTCAGAAAGCAAACAAAAAAATATAAACATCAACATTTTTACAGCTCCAAACGTTTGCAATAACTATAAGAATATTTTAGCAACGTAATTGTATAACAGATTATAAAAATTAAAATGTAATAGTAACAATAAACTATGACTCAGCATTATATGAATTACTTATTAACAGAGATATATTACTTTTCATATATAAAGTAAAAATGGGGAGTACAGCTTAAGAATAGCATTCAGGAAAAACTTGCTCTTATTCACATGGAGTAAATGTGGCTACGCACAAGGCTAATGGCTGACAACAATTAAATAATATAAATATTGATAAATGTATACAGCTAGTGGCTCAGTACACTGTGTACTGTGAACCACCCAAATCAGGATATGAGCAATGCTAAAAATCAAGAATGCCTCCTCAGCATTTCAGTCTGATACTTAAATTCCCAGCAGGCTGAACAAACCTGCATCTACTTCCTCCTCCTCCTGCGTTGTCCTAGTTCTTCAGTATAGCTGAAGTGGGACTGACTGCTCAACTATACATGGGTTTACATATATATATATATATATATATATTGTAAATTAATTAGTTTATAGTAACTTCTAAAGTTATTTAGCTGGAGCAAAACTTTATTTTCTTAAAAGTATACAGACTGGAGAAAAATAGTACTAATACCTGTTATGTAATAAAAATTCAAAACTGTAAGCAATGCATTAAAAAGCAACAAGCAAGCAAAAATAACTCAAAGAAGCTTAAGAAATTAAAATTATATATTTAACGTAATGACAGATCTGAATGGGAAGATACATCTTCTTCAAACAGTTGGACTGAAACCACTGTTTTTTTTCATCTTAATTTAATGTGTTCATTAGTTAATCAGGTAAGTCATGAAGGACCCTTTTCAGCCATATCACAAGGGAAGGGCCATTTTAGAGGCTTCTGCAGGGGGTGAGGCTAAAGCAGAGGGAACCATACTTGCCAAGCACAGAAAGGGTATATTAGTGTAATCCTGGATTTGTTCTGTTTGGTTTTCTTGATAAACTTGGGATAAAGGGAATTAAGGGAAGGAATAAAGTAATTCTAGCAGCCATTTCTGGATGAATGTATCCTTGGCATGTTCTCATGGAGGACAGGAGGATTAGGGAATAGAAATTGATGCATTTAGCACTGGGCAGAGCTGAAAATAAGTAACAATGAGCTTCCCCAGTCATAGAAGAGTTTCCATTCTACTAAAAATCTGAAAGAACATTTATGTGGCATCAGGAGACAATGAGTGAGCCTTTCCACTAAAGAAATGTACTCAGGAATATATCAGGCTATTAGAAAACAACTGTATGACACAACCTGTTCCCATATCCTTATCTTGTCTCGGCAATGGGGTAAGAATAAATTCCATCCTGCCTGCTTATGTACCATACCACATAAATCTCGACAGTATGAAAGGCAAGTGTATTAAGGGGAAAGGCATCCTGAAAAAAGACCAAAGTGAGAAGAATCACCCTCCTTTCTGGCTGTGACCATGCCACAGGCATCTGTGGTGACAGGCGCTATATGAATGAGGAGGTAAGTGAGTTGTCCAGAGTGAGACTGCGAGTGTAAAGCCATCCCACTGCAAATGTGCTCAGCATGTGAGGTTAATGGATATGCTAGATGAAATCCTCACACCTTTACAGTCCACAGCAGAATCTTCATGTGAAACCTGGTGGGAGAACTACTGCTCTCTGAATAAATGTGGCTATAACTGTAGGAGACAAAGCACCTGAAATAATGCCAGCTGTCTGAGAGGAATGCTGTCTAGAGGAAGACAAATCTTACAGAACAGTATGTCCAGAAATCATCCAGTGAATGTAAGAGACTGTGATGCCTCCATCTGGGACTTTACATTTGTCATATTACCAAAGAATTGAAACAGCTGAAGAAGGAACTCCTGTACTGCCACTAGCATGTCTACACTTGATGGAACCAAGTTAGTTTTCCAAGTAATGAAACACCTTGACCCCTGCATTTTTAGGCTTGTTGCAAATACAGACATGCTTCTGGTAAATACCTCATGCTTAGAAGAGACAGAAAGGAAGCATCTGAAAATGATAATGACTGCTCTTACCATGAGGTGTAGAAGCCACCTGGACTCTGCTGCAATCTTTATTTGGAGACCAGTGTTTTGGAGGTTCAAACAACACATTCAGTTTTCTTCAGACAGCTAGGGCAGGAGTGACTGCACCATAACCACCTAAAATTTCTCACTGGGGATGACTTCTTTCAAACTACTCAAGTCAATATCACCCTGAAGTACTTTCTTTTATTCAGAACTAAAGATAACCTGGTGTAATACAATGACAGACTCTGGTTTGGCGGGACATCTTTGATAATTTTTTTTCAAATGACATTTATAATTTATTTTTCATTGCATTATTTAGCTGGAGTGGGGTTGTGGGAAAAGGAAAATAATATGACTAGGATGGGGTGTGGAAAAGAATTGTATATTCATTGGATATTACAGTTGAACACACATTTCCTACTTAATGGCCATTCAGTGCAGGCAAGCGGTAGAGAGATAGATGTCCCCTCAACTGTCTCCAGGGGACAGCCAGGCAAGGCCTCAAAGATTACTTTGTTATCCCCTGAATAGAAGATAGCAATGACTCTGATTCTGATTATTATTTTTGTCATTAGGCTGGTGTCAGTTCTAGAAGTTGCCACAGCCTTTGTGAGATACCGTTTGTGGTACAGAAACAAAGATAATGACTGGAGCATATTGAAGCAGGACATATATCTGCTCAAAATGAAAACTAAAAATGTGTAAACATTCTGTGTATAGCTATGTAAGCACAGTAAGACTCTGCAAGACTGTTAAAACTGTGGTGGCTGCTTACTGAAAAGCATCTTTGTATTTTATGTATTCACAAATCTGTTTTTTACAGATTTATAGCAAGTGCTCATGGGAATGGGAGAAATATCATGTTATAATGTTAATCTGTGTATACTATGTCCAAGACAACTTTGGGATTCTGGACAAAGGGTGGCTATATGTAGCTGTGATGTCACTCTCTAGTAGGAAATACTTTCTGGTCTGGTCAGACTGCACCTGTTCACTTCTTAAAAAGGCAAAATGGTGTACTTAGGGGATCAAACAGAATAAGCATGTTTTTGAACTGGTAATGTAATTACTGTAGTTCTTTTTTTAAAGATGCAAACGAAACCTTAAGCTTTTGGCAATGAAGTGCAGGGGGAGGAACACACCTAGATGAGGAAATTGAGAAGATACGAGAAGTTTGTCTTCTGGGCACAAATTGATAAGATGCTACAGAAGGTCTAGCGCGTATGCTCCAGATGAGGCATACCACCCCAACCTTGGGAGCAATATATCAGTAATATTTCTAAATAATTCTATGATTTTTGGATTTTAGTATTTTTGTGTTCTTTAAATAACTACAACTCAGATCAGAAGAATGATTTACATTTTTTATTTGAATCTCTGGAAGTCACAGCAAAGTTTTTTAGGGGTAAAATTGTTTATCCCAGGTCTAATGTTTATTAAACAACTTGCCTGTTTAAAAAGACAAGAGTTAGGGACACTGTGCTCACAATAAGGAAAAATGGTTTACTGGACCCAATCATCACTGTCGGTCTCCATGGAAAACTGGGATAAAAGCAAGAATGAGATTTAATGGGGAGAAAGCATTACTGTGTTTGCTTGAGGAGGGTACTAATATAAGTCGGGACAGATTCTGTTTGTTCTCGTGGGAAATTATCTGTGCACTACTATCCTGGAATATTAATGGGATGGACAACCCAGTAAAAAGAACCAAGGCGTTTGCTTTTGACAGAAAGTTCAAACCAAACTTTTTATTTTTCAAGAAACTAATACAATGGAAGATGTATATCAGAAACTAATAAAACATGGCTTCAGCAAAGGTATGTTCTCAACCTCCCCAACTGGAAGAAGGAAAGGGGTGTTCCTTTGAAGGGGTGAAGAATGAGGCCGATACATAACTGTAAACTGTGACATAGATGGAAATCCTTTATTTAGTCCAGCTAACTGCCAAAGGAATACCATTAAACTCTAAGTTGTAACCATTCCCTTATATTCAGCATTGATCAGGTCAGTTATGAAGTAAACCTCCTCCCTTGGGATGCATCTCATTAAACATGCCAAACAATTAGAAAGACCCTAAAGGTTCCTAGCCAAAAAGACCAAAGGACTAAATTTCCTACGCTACCAAGAGAGGCTGGAAGCCACATCTCTTTATTTAGTGTCTTTTAGACTTTTGAGGGGAGATCTCTTGTCTTGCTTACTATGTCATTAGAGATTCAGTTTTCATGGCCTCCTGTTTCTCTGCAAATCCAATATCTCCATCAATACAAGAATCAGGGACCTAAACCTTCACCAACAGATAAATAAAACACATTGGAGAGATACAGTTATATCTCAGTGTCTCCCAAACTGCTGAATAAACTTTCCCTACATGCTAAACTCTACAATTCACTACTTCCTTTAAACATAAACAAGATGACTGAATGGGTATCTACAAATTTTCTCTAGAATTGGGTTGAATGGCCTGAGTGAGGCTACTGGCAAGGTGTGATTGGTCATGGGCCTCACTGGCCTTGGACTATCTATGAAACAAAAGTTATGTGCGTACGATAACTACAGATCTGTGTTGTCTGATTTTTATCTGCTTCAATGTACGGGTTGTTGAATTTGACTGGATCCAACCTTGGCACCATCTCTGAAACTTCATGGATCCAGGGCTCTGACTCCTCCCCTACTCATAGTTCCCTGCACTCTACCTTGGTACCTCAGAAAGAGTTTGCTCCTACCAGATAGCAATTTAGAAGTATAATCTTCTTTTTTAAAGGTTGCTCACTAACTTAATGGAAATCTTATAGGAGGTGATCACAGTATGACAAAATTGTTTACAGAGAGTGTCCACATGAGCTCCATCTAGCACCAGAAGCCAAAAAAGAAATGAGAATTTGGAAGGAAGCAGGAAGAATGGAGGTTGAACTGGATGAAAATCACGCAACATGGATCTATTGTTATGGTATTAAATCAGCAAGAGCCTGCCTGGGTGTCCTGCAGAGTCCTACAGCAGCAGAGAGAGAAAAGGAGACTTTGAGTGGATTAAGTACCTCTGTTTTGCTTTTTATTGCTTATTTTTGCTAGCCACATTACTCCAACTGTTTTTTATTAACTTTGCTATTTATTTGAATTCTTATACTGTTTTCACTTTAAATTATCATTTTTAGTGGTTTTCATCTGTTTAACTGCAAAGGGCTACACACTCAAGTGCGATAGCCTGTTTTCTGTGTTAAAAGTGTTTTTATTCCTGTTTTTGTTTTAACTTTAAAAAAAAAAAACAAAAACAAAATCCTATCCCTCTACTCGTTTCCCACCTTTCTAGAACTAGTAAAGTCCGTTTTTTAGATTTTGCTGAATTACGGGCTGTTTGTACGTTCCTGTGTTGCCCATACCTTTCTAAGATAGAGGGAACCTTCTCTGTTCATCAGTGAGAGTGGTGAGCTTTGGAACAGCCTATCTGTCGCTGGAGGAGTGGTTTCAGCTCAGAAACTGTAGTTTTATTGGCCATTTTGGGCTATTTCTATCCCTTTCATCTTTCTGTTTAAAAAATCTTGTTTGCGCTGTTGTTGTGCTTGTATTACTTCAACAAGAGCCTGCCTGGGTGTCCTGCAGTGTCCTACAGCAGCAGAGAGAGAAAAGGGGACTTTGAGTGGATTAAGTACCTCTGTTTTGCTTTTTATTGCTTACTTTTGCTAGCCTTATTATTCCAAATGATTTTTATTAACTTTGCTACTTATTTGAACTGTTTTTTGAAGTCTTATACTGTTTGCACTTTAAATTATCGTTTTTAAGTGTTTTTCATCTGTTTAACTGCAAAGGGCTACACACTCAAGTGTGATAGCCTGTTTTCTGTGTTAAAAGTGTTTTTATTCCTGTATTTGCTTTAACTTTTAAAAAAACAAACAAAAAAAATCCTATTCCTCCACTCGTTTCCCGCCTTTCTAGAACTAGTAAAGTCTGATTTTCAGATTTTGCTGAATTCTGGGCTGTTTGTAAGTTCCTGTGTTGCCCAGACCTTTCTAAGACAAAGGGAAGCTTCTCTGTTTATCAGTGAAAATGGAGAGCTTTGGAACAGCCTATCTGTCACTGGAGGAGTGGTTTCAGCTCAGAAACTGTAATTTTATTAGCTATTTTGGGCTATTTCTATCCCTTTCATCTTTTTGTTTAAAAACCCGTGTTTGGGTGATTCTGGCATCTCGCAGCGCCGTTTGACTACGGTTAAACTATTCCCGTGCCAGAAAGTCTACTCTTCTTCTCATAGAACTAGCCAGTTTTCTAGTTTTAGCACTCAAAACTGCATCCTTGTGCTCAGCACATGTTCAAAACTCATTGAAAGCACTAAATAAAAAACAAATTACTACAGCACTCAACTTTCCACACTTGTCAGGAGGGAAAAATTTTTAGTACTTAAACTAAAAAGCACCTATCTAGGCATGTCTAATGGTCAGCTCCCGGTGTTTTCTTCTGTGCACCCGATGAATCTGGGCAATGTAGCAATTGCCTCATGTACACCGACAAACCTCTCCTCCTACCACCCAACACTACAACCTGTGAGAGATGCACTTAAATAACCGAACTGGAAGCCAAGCTCTCTCCAGCCAAGACTTGGCTAGACAGTCAAGAGAAGACGGTAAACACCTGCACCTCACCATACTCAACACATAGTCCATCAATTTGTACACCACCTAAACCCAACACATGGTAAGACAAAACACACACCTACATTCGCGGAGGCTCTCAATAAAAATCTGCCCAAACAACAGAGACCTCCAAAGCAGAAATGCAAGCAACCATCACCCTCACTACCCAAATTGCACACAGACCACAAAATCAGTGTGCCACTCAACCTCAGCCCTTAAGACAAAACAACATACCCAACACACTTGTCATAGATGACTCTGTAGTCAGGCACACTGATGTCCCACTCACCAGGCTAAACAAGGAGAAAGTTACTGTCAGCTGCCTGTGAGGTGCCAGGATCCGCCACATAGTGCATGCACTCAGGTCACTCCACAACAAGTACAAATATGACTCTGTCATTGTCCATGTTGGTGTGAATGACCTGAGACGTACCTCCCTGAATTACATGAAAAGAGACATGGCGGAGCTCTCAGATCATATAGCCTAGCCCTGAGTAGCATCTTGCCATCGCCCAGAATGATATCACAGTTCAAAGACAAAATGATTGACTTCAACAATTGGCTAAGCTTCTGGTGTCATTCAAAGGGGATCCAGTATCTGTCTGCCTGGGACAACATGATCGACAGACCATGATGCTTTGCCAGAGATGGCCTGCATCTTTCGCCCCTGTGATTCCAGATACTGGCTAAGGCTCTTGCCACCCCTATAGTGCCTTTTTTAGGCAAGGTTAAAATGACAAACTCAACACCGTAGCAGGTACAAGTAAGCAAAAACTGAGGGTAATGCTACTCAATGCTAGAAGTTTAAACCTCAAAATGCACACACTCGATGCACTCCTTAATAAAGGAAAACATAGACAAGTGTGCAGTAACAGAGACTTGGTTCAAGGCTCCAGAGAGCACCCCTGCATTACCAGGCTATTCAATTCAAACCACACCTTTTAGCCACCTAACCTGGACCGAAACACTAAAGGAGGAGGAGTGTTCATATTCATTAAGGATATCCACACCTCCAGGCTAGTTGCTCAACATAATGTATCCAAAATTATCCAAGTGCAATTAACACTGGGCAAGACTGCAATCCAGGTTGTAGCTTTCTACAGATCCCCCGCCATGTCCCAGGATGCCCACTCCACGTTCCTCGACATACTGGATAATATTAAGGTACAGCCCAATACCCTAATAATGGGTGATTTCAACTACCCCACTATCAACTAGGAAAACTACTCATGTACTAACTCATTAGCTCAACACTTTCTGGAATTCATAAATTCGAATGCCCTGGATCAGCTAGTCCATACCCCCATCAGGGGCAGCAATATCCTGGACCTGGTCATTACCAACATGGGTAACCGATGTTCCAAGCCAGAGGTCAACTCCTCACTGGTCAGATCCAACCATAAGCTAATCACCCAAGACATCAATTCCCCTCCCCCCATTAAAGAAACCACCATAAAAAACTCCAAAGCCAACTTCACGCTCCTTAAGACAGAAATGGAAAACATCACTACACCTGTGCAAACGAATAATAGAGGTACGAATGCTGAATCCGATACACATGCACTGTATAAACACATACACAAGTGCATGGATCGTGCCATCCCCATCAGAACCAAGACGTTATACTCCAAAAAAAGGAAGCCAAACTGATGGTCCCCTGCCATAAACAAACTCTACAACAGAAGGAAGAAGCTGTTGCAAAGGAAAGTAAAATCCTCTGACTGCAGGAACTCCCTGATCAGCCTCAGTAAGAAGCTGAGATCCCTTATAAAATCCTCCAAAGCTAGCTATAAAAATAAAATTGCCATTGATTCTAAAGACAGCCACAACACATTCTACAGCTATGTCAAGAATCTCAGTGGCAACACTCAGTTCTGCTCCGAGCTACAGAATAATGGCACTAGATATACAGAACCAACTGATATTGCCAACATCCTGGCAGATAGGTTCAGTGCAAACTTTACTCCCACCCCCACCCCCCAAAGGGACCATCCCTATACCGGAAGAATGCATAGCCCCTGTAATCACAGATGAACAAGTTAAGACTGCACTCTCCAAAGCCAAAAACACAGCATCCATGGAACCAGACAGCATCCCAGGCTAAGTTCTGCACGAACTACAGGACATACTGGCACCTCACCTAATTACCATGTTCAATCATAGCCTCACTTCAGGCTTTGTGCCTACTGAATGGCACACAGCAACGGTTATCCCACTCCACAAAGGGGGCCCCACCACGGACCCCGGGAACTACTGCCCCATAAGCCTGACGAGCCTGGTCTGCAAGGCCATGGAACGTATAATCATGGAACTTATAAACGAAGACATAGGTAACTTGCAAATACTGGACCCCACTCAATTCGGGTTTGTAAAAGGTAGATCATGTCTCCTGAACTTGAATGACTTCTATGAATCAGTCACCAGAGCCGTGGACGAGGGTAAGGTGGTGCACACAGCCTATCTTGATCTCACCAAGGCTTTTGACACAATACCCCACTCTGGAATTTATACATAAACTCACTAGACTGGGCATAAATCCCTATGTCAAAAGATGGGTGGCCAAGTGGCTCACTGACAGAGCCCACCCAGTGAAAGTAGCCGACTCCAAACCAGTGTCAAGCAGAGTACCACAGGGTTCAGTCCTAGGTCCTCTCCTGTTTGGCATCTATTTCTCAGAAGTCCAGGCTAATACAGCAGGTCTTTGGCTAACATATTTCGCAGATGACTACAAACCGGGAGCCATAATAGAATCGCCGAATGATGTGGACATTCTACAAAGGGGCCTCACTGAGACTGATGCTTGGTGTCAAAGTCATCGCCTCAAGCTCAATGCCAAAAAGTGTATTGTCATCCCCTTTGGGAAAAACACTGTACCCATGAACTACCACATAGGCGGTAGCCTACTTACCACCGAAAGTCTGATAAGAGACCTTGGGACACAGGTGGAGTAGTATCAAGGAAGGATGCTCTTGAGAATGGTGTAATGTGAACAAGATTGTGCATCCAATTTATAATGACATAATGGTGTGAACTGTTGACCAAGTTACAGCTGCACAAATATTTTCAATGGGAAGTCTTTTCATAAAGGCTGTTGAAACAGCTATTGCTCTTGCGGAATGAGCTTTGGGTTTTAATTGTAGGGGAAGACATTTTTAGTGCATTCAAAGGACATACAATCTCTTAATCATCTTGAAAGAGTAATTTTACAAACTGCAATGTCCAGTTTTGGTCTAGAATATGCAGTGAACAATTGGTCAGATTTCCTGAGGTGTTTCGTTCTATGGAGATAAAATCTGAGCTGACAATGAACATCCGATATATGCAGAGTATATTTGCCATTGTTAGAAAATCTGGGAAGAAAAACACTGGTAGGTCAATGGACCGATTTAAACTTGCTCTGGATGCCACCTTAGGAAATAAAGATGCATTAGTCCTTAAGGAAACTCTGTCTTTGTGGAAAACCAGATAAAGAGGTTTGCAAGAAAGGGCCTGTAAATGTGAAATTTGTCTGACTGATAACAGCCACAAGAAAAACTGTCTTCCAAGACAGGAACTTCAAATCTGCTGAAGCTGCTCGTTCAAAGGGAGGGTGAGCTAATGCTTGAAGCAAAATAGTAAAATCCCATGGATGTACTGGGTTTCTGATTGACAGTCACAGGAGGAATGTTGTCCTCAAAAAAGCTTTAGACACCTTCAGAGATGCTATGGAGGTATCAATTTCAATTGTGTGGAAATCTGAAATTGCAGCCATTTGTACAATGATAGTAGAAAAACTGGACCCACTATGAAAAAGTTTAGACAGAAACTCCAGTATGGAAGGGGTGGAAGCAGAACAGGGATCTATTTCTTTCAACATTGCCCAGATGGAAAAGCTTTTCAATTTTCTAAGATAAACCTTTTTGCGGATTACTTTTAGGAGGCTGAGATAATATCTCTAGTCAAGGTCAGAACTGGAGGAACCCAGCAGTTAGTTTCATGGGTTTCTGGTCTACAGGAGGCAATCTGGCTAGATGAGTCAAAATATTTGGATACTGATTCAACATCCGTGGACAATGTACCAATACAAGCCTCAGGAACGGGAACCAGTATTGTGGGCTCCAGAAGAGGATCACTATAGCTTTGCATCACCTTGCTTTCTGCATGAATTTGATCATTACAGGCAATGGGGGAAATGCATAAAGGAAACCTGGGGGACAACTATGGACTACAGCGTCCCTCTATAACTGTCCCCGTGGAGGAATGAGAACAAAGTAACTGCTGCACATGTTGTTCAGGTGGGAAGAAAAAAGGTTGCAGCAAGGTTGGCCCCAGTGAAGGAAAATCACAGCTGTCACTGTTGTAATGAAATGGAACACTCATGAGGCATTAAGGAAGTTCTGCTCAATTTGTCCACTAACACATTGGACATCCCTGGGATGTGCTATAAGAAATCAATGCGGAGACAATGTCCACTGCCATACTCTCATGGCTTCTCAAAAAAGGCGATGAGTGGGTTCTTCCTGGTTTGTTGATGTACAGACTACTGCAAGGTTGTCTGTATGGAAATCACAATCTTGGGGAGAACATCCTGAATTGCCTGCAGTGCTAGGAGGACTGCTCTCATTTCCAAGACACTGAAGCGAAGATTGACCTCTAGATGTGACTAAGAGCCTTGCCCACCACCCTAGAAGGGAGGTGTCTGTGGTTAAGACAGCTGAAGGCAGATCCATGTGGAAAGTTCAACCTTCCATAACTGACAGAGATGTTATCAACCAGCTGACATGATTGCTACATATTTCAGTAATGTGAATTTTGGCATGTGAAGGATGAATGTTCTAAGACCATAGTAAAGAAAAAGTCCACTAAAGTATCTTCATGTAGAACCTGGCTAGAGGGACTAGTAAAATTGTGGAGGCTATTAGGCCTAACAGTCACAGAATTAACCTTGCTGAGGGAAAAGTATGATGAAGTACCTGTTTAGCTAACAGTCATAGGAAGAATACTCTGAAGTAGAGCCATTTGCAATTTATAATGCTCAGTCCAAGAGGCAGCCAATGAATTCTATTCAATGTGAAGATTCCATGTGGCTCTTGGATAAATGTATTATGATTTCTAGGTTTTGCATTAGATGGAGCAGAAGGTCCAGATGGTGTAAGAGAAGACTGATGATTGGAGGTAGCAATAAGGAGCCAATTGTTGAGCTATGGGAAAACCTGAATCCACTGCAGATGAAGATGAGCTGAAATCACTTCCACTACCTTTGTAAACACCCTGGAGGCTGTGGTGGGACCAAGGGGCAGAGCTTTAAACTGGTAATGTTTGGCTCCCAGACATTAATGGGGAAATCTCCTTGAATGCTTCTCTATCTTTACATGACAGCATGCGTCCTGGAGATCTACTGAGCACATCCCTATCATCCTTCATTAGAAGGGGCAATATAAACTACAGCATGCCCATCTCGAATTTTGTTTTACAAACTGATTTAAGTAACTCAGGTCTAGAATAGGACTGAACTTCCCCATCTTCTTGGGTAACAAAAATAACATTGAATAGATCCAGACTGGGGTGGAGGATGGGATAATGGTTAAGGTGTTTGCCTTACAGACACAAGGTGCAGGGTTTGAGTCTCACATGGGGTAACTGGCTAGGCTTAAAAAATGGCCCACAAGGGCAGGTAGCCTAGTACTAACCTATGAACCTATGAACCTATGGACTCTAAATGACCTTCAGGGATGGGTTGAATGACCCTCTTTTCGAGCAGCTTAGAAATTTCTGCTGCTGCCAGTTCCCATTGAATGGGTGGAATGTCAAGAACTTTGTTTTTTTCTTATTCGGGGAAAGCAAAAGGGAACTGAGCAGCCTCTGGAAATTATGTTTAGCACCCAGGAATCTGTTGGTATGTCTTGCCAGGCTTGTGGATGCATGGATAAGTGCCCATGACTGCCATCACAGTACAGCAGCTGGGTAACATTTCAGGAGTGCTGGTAAGGCTTAAATGAGAGATGAAAGCCCTGATTTTGTGGTCCACCTCTGCTTCTTGGACAATGTCCATTAGAGTTAACCCCTACTCCTCTGCCACAAGAAGGTTCTGTCCCCAAGAGTGTCGTGCTAATAACCCTGTGATTTATACTACCACATCTTCTTGCCACCCATCTGGCTCCTACAGAAGATTCTTTGAGGGATGGAGAAATGAATTCCCACTGTAGAAAGGGTTTTACCATCCCAACAACCCCAGGTTACAGTGTCTTTCAACTTCAGCCCAAACTGTATGGATACATCAAATGGGGCATTAATGAAGGACATCTCAAAGCTTTCCACAATTACAAAGAAGAATTCAGGAATGACGGCATACAGTGATATCAGTGTTCACTGCTTTTGCTGTACAATCAGCTGCATTAGATAGCTGTCACATAGTGACATTTGATATGGATTGCAAAGTGGTGAGCTGGGTATTCACAGTCTTTTGGACATCCACAGGCAGGTAACCTCACTGCGTCTTGGAGAGCTCTTTAGTCAAATCTCTCTGAAATTGGGTTACATGAGCCAAATAGTTCAGCAATCGACAGGTGAAGGTCACAGAAGCATATGTCCATTTCTCAAACCTATCCAATGCCCTAGACTCCATATTGGGGGGGTGGGCAAAGGAAGTTTCCTATGACAGTTCCTTCTTGGTGGCCACCACTACCGCCATGGCATCTACTGGTGGACCCTTGGTCCAATGCCTCCTGTCCTTGGATGCTGTCAAGATTCTATCTGGTTTCTTCAGTATTGGTTCCTCCATGATAGGGTCCTTCCAAGACTACTGAGCCATAAGATCACTCAGGGATCAATGGGCAGTGCCACCCAGAAAGAAGGTGAGCCAGATCCTAAGGCCTCTATGAGCATGGTCTTGTCCAATAAGGGATCATATCTGCAGACCATCCTCTTCACTGTTTTATCAATTCCACAATCTCACCGATGTCAATCTCTTCAGAGAGAGATATGGGGGATCCTTCACATTCACCCAAGTCTGTACCTTCTGTAAATGAATTTACATGCTTCTGTTTGCACATCTGTTTCTGTGAACCTGAACTGGTGGGTTATCAATGTGAAGAAGAAGCAAAATCCTCTTGAGGCTGGGTTGGAGCCAAGCTAAGTGTTAGCTCATTTTCTATTGGCACAGCCAAAACCCCTTTCAAAGGCTTCAAACGCTGAAGCATCAGACCTGAGTGGGATCTCCTCCTGCCTGAAGTAGAAGAAAAACCCTTGGCCCCAACTATCCCCAATCTCAGACTCAAACTGTTAAAGGCCGAAGCCCCAAGGGTTTGATGGGTCTTTGCCATCTTTAAGTAACACAGCCACCACAGCTTTCTTCCAAGATGTTGGTACTTCAACTGCTTTTAAAATACTGTTAAACAAAATCTTCCAGATCTTTATCACTTTCTTCCCTCCTAATTTCCAAACTTCTGCTGGAACACCATATGTTCCTGGATATTTTCCTGAAGATCGATTATACATCACTGGTTTTATCTCATCACCTCCTATCTTAATTATTAGTTGTTGAGCCTTGTCTGCCTCTAACCTTGGCATAATTAAGCCTTCCATAAATACTTCTATTTGTACTCATTCTCATTGTGCTAAAAGGTTTTATGCTCTGTAGTTGCTATCAAAAAGAATTGCTTAACTGCAATCATTCTAAACTCATGAATATTATTCAGTGACTCCCTTATTTTCTCTTTACCACTCTGCATTTATTCCTCTTCTTGTTCTGTAAGACTCCCCTTATTCTGCAATACTTTAACCTTTATCAACCCCTCTAAGAAATTTCTATTACTACTTAACCATACCTCTTTCTTTTTTATTTTATCATTATTTTTAAACACCATTTTCATTTTATCCCATTAACTAGCTATAACTGCTGAAGATATGCTTTCAGAAAACATTAACTTTTAGACTTAAGAAAAAGTGCACTGGTTATATTTAAACAAAATCAAATTGCACACTGTTCTATTAATGGCATTAAAGTATTAGGTTTGCTAGGAAGGTTGTCACCTCTTATTCACGTCTCACGATTTCAAACTTAATTTTTTCACTGAACTGCTTGCCAGTGTACCTTTAAAATTTTCAATTCTCTCAGCAAAGAATACTCAGAATTCTCAAGATTAACTGCTTGCAGGCTTCCAAGATGGCTGCACACTGACTAACAGCTTAACTCTAGCTCTCCCAGTGTGAAAACGGAAACTCAACAGAGAAGACCAGTAGACTTTTGTGTTTATGGGTACATTTCAGTAACTGGTTAGTTAGTGTACTGTCTAGATGCCAGAAAAAAAGAAATACAGAGCACCTGGAAAAAAAATCAGCTACAAAAAAGACAGGAAGAAACAATGACTGGAGAACGTTATGCAGCTGTTCAGCAAAAAGCAATGCAACCTCCAAACATGACTTCCAGTAACCGACAGGAATATATAAGGCAACTGCACAAAGACCAGGTTAAAATAAATAAAATAATGATGAAGTATATCAACACAAACAACAAAAGGCTGGAAAAAATTGAAGAAGCTTTAAATGGACATTCAGATGAGGAGATAAGGCTGTAAAAAATCAGAGATGGAAAAGAAGAACAGGTTGGCTGAATATGAGACTGCTCAAGAAGAGTTGTTCAAAAATTAACAGAATTAGAGTACAGAGCAAGTCGGCAAAACTTGAGATTTTCGGCTATGCTAGAGAAGGCGGAAGGAACAAAGACTGCATTAGTTTCATGAAAGCACAATTAAGAAAACTGGACTGGCAATCCACAGCAGGAGTTGGTAATTGAAAGGGCACATGCTGTGTATGCTCCAAACCTGCCTATGAGAAAGCAACCTAGACCTTTAATAGTAAAGATGCAATCCTATCAGCAGAAGAAGTTAATTCTGACAGAACTGTGGCAGAAGGACAAAATACTAACAGTGTGAGACAGCAGAGTGTTTATGGAAAATGATTACTCATTGTACACCAGGCAGAAGAGGAGTAAATTCATTCTACAATTCAGGGAATGTCGAGGAACAGGTGTGAGATTCAAACTGCTGTAGCCAGCTTCTTCATGGAATTCTTCCCCGGAGGAATAAAATCATTTTTTGATGAAGTACATGTTAAGGAGGAAATACACAAGTTTGTCCTACAAAAAGTGGTGTGTGAAACAGAAAGAGATTCTGCTTCTTGTTCTACTGGTAAAAAAGACCACAGAGAGACTGTACCTGTGAAACCTTTTCCACTGTCTCAATGGAAAATGTTGGAGAGAAGGAAGGGAGCACAAACGTTGACTAGAAGAATCCAGAGTACGTTGGAAATGAAGCAGAGACAAGATTTGGGAGATGGAGATGAACAGTAATAAAACCAGTAGCTTAATGTGGGATTACAATGCAACACTTATATTAATGAAATATGAAAGAACAAGAAAATCTGAAAATATTGGACTTTTCAGAATTTGCTGAACTTGTGGGGGACTCTAAAGTATGTGCCCTACTTCATGCCAATAATATTCAGAAAAATGCTTTGCGGAGGGGAAGAGAGGGGAGAAAGTTAACTGTAAGTAAATAAAACAATTTTTTCATAACAGTACTATTCTTGTGGTCTATGTTTTTCTTTGCATGCTATAAAGTAAAGTTTTCTCAGTTATTTTTAAGTGCAATGGGGATTGTAAATAGGTGCTTCCGTTCTTATTTTTTTCTCCCTTCTCTCTTTCTTCTTGTTCAGTTTTAAGAAAAGTAGGTACTATAATGTAAAATATCCTGGCTAAAAGAGCATGACAAAAGAAAAATGAATGTGCATTTTCTCATTCTTGCATGGGGGAATAATTGGATTAAGGACCTTAGATTGAAACAGTAACAAGTTTTAAGAAAGATCAATTAAATGAAAATGAATATTGAATATTACCAAGCATTTTTCTAGCAAAAGAATTTATGCTTAGTAGCAGTTTTGTATCTGGCCCCCATGTCTCCATGGAAACCATTTGATAATGAGAAATTGGCTGTCTGGTTCCCATGTCTCCATGAAGACAATCTGATAAAGAGAAACTGGTTATAGTCTGATGAGCAGTGATTGGCTGGGGAAAAAAGAAAAGAGAAACTGGCTAGGAGATAATGTACTCTGAAAGCATTCAGGGGTCTTCCCAGTTTGGAGAGCTATAAACATAAGACAAAATCAGTGAGCTCTTAGTAGAAGCATAGGCTGCACCAGATATCTTACCATGGATAACCTTCTTTTAGGTTAACTCAAGTCTATGAGTGCAGTGTCAGTTTGGGACATTTACGCCTTTTAGGAGGGTAAAACTTCAATACTTGAAGATGTACACAGTTTTGTGTGTTAGTATTAAATTAATAGTTTTTAGGGTGGCACTGGGAGTTTCTTTGTTTTTCTGTTTGAGGGCTTTCACTAAAACAAAAAAAAAGTTTTGTAAGATGTAATACAGGCTCAAATGGCTATGACAAGAAACAATTATATAAAAGTTCAACCTGCCAAACAGTGTATGCATGTAACACAAAAACTGGAACTACACATTTAATAAAAAAGGTGCTATACATAAAAGGAGGGAATTATAACTTTTTAATACAATGATGCTTTCTGCAATGTCTTTAAATGTCAATGGTCTCATAGATAAATACAAAAAAGAAAGAATAATGAACTATATTAAAAATGTGGGGTGCAAATACCTGTGGTACAGGAGACATGTTTGGAAAGATCTGAACATGTGAATTTGATAAACAAAGGTTTTCAGGATGGTTATTCAGAAGAATATCTAGGACAAAGGAAAAGACAACTACTTATATTAATTGCAAGAGGAGCTCCAATAGTGATAAAAGAGGATAAAAAAGATAATAGAACATGTGTAGTGCTAAGGGGCTATGGCAAGGGAGGAGGATTACATTGGTGTGTATTTATATTCCACCTAAAACTGATATAATGGAGCTTAAAAAATTCTGAGAGAAATGCATTTTCAGCAAGGAATATTACTTACAGGTGGGGACTGGAATTTGATTTGCAGCAGTGAAGATGTGCCTTTAGGGCCCAGAAGGGAAAGCATTACAAATGAGGGTAGATTTCTCAAGATATGTATGAAAATATTTGGCATGGAAGATGGGAATTCAGTAATAGGATTTCATACTGAATTTACATACTATTCCCCAAGATATAAAAACTGGGCTACACTAGACAGAATTTACATTTCACAGGAACATGAGCATTTAATGGAAGGTCTTGATACACACCCAATAACTATTTCAGATCATGCGCCGATAATAACTTAAATAAAAACACAGTAATGAAATAAAAATGAGATCCTGGTACTTTCCCACCTATCTGCTGAAAAGAGAAGAATTTAAGGAATGGGTAGTGGAAATTACTCAGGAGATATTCGAGAGGATAGAAATATCTTCTGAAAATATAGCTAAGGAGTGAGATAAAATTAAGCTGGAGTTCAAAAATAGAATGGAAACAAAAGAAAGGGAGCTGTGCCTAAGAAGTAACAAGAATTATTTAGAGGGACTGACAAATGTTAAAGTATTGCAGAATAGGGGAATCTCACAGAACAAGAGGAGGATCAACTGCAGAATGCTAAGCCGAAAATAAGGGATTACCTCAATAATATACACAAGTCTAGAAAGATTGCTGCTAAGCAACTGTTTTTTAATAATAAAACTAGAGCACAAAAACTATTAGCACAACAACATAGGCAACAGAAAGTAGAAAGGGATGTCACCAAGCTTAGGGAGCCTATAACAAGGAAGGTAACGAGAGATCCTGTAGAGGTATTAGAAATATTTCCGAAATTCTATGAAAGTTTGTATAAGGCAGAGAAATATGGAAATCAAGAAAAGATACAAATGGAAATGTTTAAGGAAGAATTAAATAGCCAAGGTTAGTGGTAGATGAGGCTCAATTACTAACGATTAGGATAGGAGGAGATGAGATAAAAATTGTGATGGATAACCAATCTGCTGGAAAATCCCCAGGAATAGATGGCATTCCTGTGGAAGTTTGGAAGCTAGGAGGGAAAAAAAATTGATAAAGATCTGGAAGGTTTTGTTTAACAGCATTTAAGAGGAAGAGAAGTACCAACATCCTGGAAGAAAGTGGTGGTAACTATAATAACTAAAGAGGGTAAAGAGCCATCAGATCCAGCTTCATAGAGGCCCATTTCAATACTAAACCATGATTATAAATTGTTTATGTCTATAATGGCTAAAAGAATGGCAAACATAATGCCAAAACTGACCGATATGGATCAGTGTGGTTTTGCCAAGAGGAGGCAAACATCTGACAACATTAACAGAACACTGATGATCCACAAGGAAGCAGAATGTAAGAAAATACCTCTCTTGTTGGTGGATCTTGATGCAGAGAAAGCATTTGACACAGTATGCTGGGACTTTATGAGCAGGGAAATGGAAGCATTTGCATTTCCTGAAAAAGTATTCTAAAAGTTGATTAGGAGGATATGTGAGGGATCAGAAGTGAAAATTAAAGTGGATGGGGTCCTCTCTGATAATTTCTGTTTGAGCAGAGGAACCAGGTAGGGGTGTCCTTTTTCCCCTTTATTATTTTTATTATATTTAGAACTAGCAGCAAAGAAAATAAGGGACTCAGAAATTCAAGGATATAATTGGTATGGTAGTCAAGAAAAACTGTCTCTATTTGCAGTGATATAATTTTGTATTTGACAAAACCAGAAAGAGACATTACAGTGTTGTGAAACATTTTGAGACATTTTTAAATCTTTGCAAAATTAATGAAGCTAAAACAAAGACAATAGTGGTAAATTATGTACCCACATACAAATTGGTTCAGCAATATCTATATTTATGGGGACATGATAAAAGTAAGCATTTAGAAGTATGGATTAAAATGATTCTGGAGTGGCAACTAAAGATATGTGGGAAGAGACTAAAAAGATAATACAAAACTGAAAAAAATTGAAACTTTGTTATAGAGATATGGATAGTAAGATGCAATCAGTTAAAATGTTTTTAGTCTCATTAGTCTTATACACAGGTCAGGCATATTTTTGTCAGCCATAGGAGAAGTTGTGGCTAGCAATTAATAAAGAGCTGAAGGACTTTATCTGGGAGGTGAAGATAGCAACAGTCAAGTGGGATAAGCTGATTCTTCCAGTAGAACAGGGCGGATTGGGATTACCCGATTTGAAGAGGTATTTCAAAGTTACACACAGTTAAGGCTCCTATACATAGCACAAGCAGAAAACTATAATACAAAGTGGAAAGGGATTATGATTTAACATGGGGGAAACTCATGAAATAAGGAGATACTTGGATTTTGGATGCAGGCCTATAAGGGATAATAACAATAATCATACAGGATATTACATCTATAAAGTAGCAGAAAGTATTCTAAGAACTAAGCCAACATGGAATTGGAGAAAGGAGTTTCTGCCAATAGGGATAACTGCAATTTGGGATATAGATATTAGGCAAAAGGAGGTGGAATTTATTGGAGAAAACTGGCAAAGGAACCAAGCTATCAGGAGCAAATAACTAATGAGGGAAATATGATAGAATGGGAAGATGCCAATAATTTATATGGTGTGCAGGTTAGAGATTGCCTTCCCTATCAAGGACTGATATCAGAGTATAGGCAAAGAGAAATAAATAGGGGAGTCTTAAATGAAAGACCAACACTGGTAGATTTTTAGTAGAATCTATAACAGAAGCTGTCATTCAAAAATGAATAATTAGTAGAGCATATAAAATATTGCATGATAACTATAAGAATCAATCAGAGGAGGTTAGAAAGGATTGGGAAGGGAGACTGGATGAGCAATTCACAAAGAAACAATGGTAGGATATACATATGTCTCCCAAATATGCAAAAACTATAGAATATTTAGGATTTTTACTTGGAGATGTTTACATATATATTTTTATACCCCGAGTAGACGCCAGAGAATTTTTCCTCAGATAGACAGCAAATGTTGGAAGTGTAATGGGGAAGAAAGAGGTAATTAGGAACATATTTTCTGGGAGTACAGTGAGTTGGCGGATCATAAGGATTCTCTGTGGGATGCACTGTCAGAGATGCTGGGTGAGACAATTGGTGTGATGAGGGAGATGATTTTTCTAAACTATGATACAGAATCGAAATTGCCTGGATATGGTAAGGCCTTGCTGTCTCTAATTATGGCTGCTGCCAAAAAAGCAATTACTAGAAAATGGAAATGAAAATCTAAACCAACTATATTAGAAGTAGTGAATATAGTAACAGAGATAAAACAACTGGAATTGAGATCTTTAGAAAACGGTAGGAGAAAACTACATAGGAAAAAATGGGAATTCTCAGAACAATACATATAGGGGAGGAATGAGGTTTATAAGAAGGCAGGACTTAAATGAGCTATGTAGTGTTTGACTGCAAATGACTGGAAAGATTATAAGGGATGTATAATATTTGCAACTGGGAGTGTATTAGTATGGTTTGTGAAGTAAAATGCTTGCAATTAGGATTGTGTCAGTGTGGTTTATTTTCATTTATATAAATGTACATATGATTGCCTATGTCGTAAGTGATGGTTTAATAAAGATGTTTCTTGTTTAAAGAAAAAAAGGCAGGAATTGAATATTTTATGTAATGTTACTTAGGTTACATGATATACAGCAATATATGTGAAGTATAATGATTGCAAATGTGAACTTATTAATACAGTTTCATTACTTTTATATAACTGTAAACTTGCCTATGTCACAACTGCTAATTCAATAAAGCTTAAAAAAAAGATTAACTATTTGCACATGCAGACAGCTTGTCTGCATAGAAATGTAATCAGCCATGAGTCTGTAAAATTTTCACTCAGAAAAGAATGCCCAGTTGCCCTTAGCTGCAGACATTTTGACTCCAATGAACATTTGCCAGTGGAAAACAAGCAAGCCAATATCTTTGCAATTTTAAGAAGCTTAGCATTTTCATGGCTTTCATCATTTTGTCTTATTTTTAAAGCCTATATGCCTACAAAACAAGTTGACAGCTTAAGCCAAAGGTGGTATTCTAGACATTCACCCTTGCAAAATAAAAAGAGAAAATACCCTATTTCTACATACAATATAAAGAGTGCACTTTTACCCTGCCCCCGCTGAACAATATCACACCATATGAACGTTAAACTTGCTTTTGCCCAGCCTTTTTTCTTCTGTTATACTGTAAAACCTATATTTCGTACTACTAAAAAAAGTACTTTACTTTAATATCTTTAAAACACAACAGTCACTGAAAAGACACCTCATTTAAAATACCCCTGACTACACACTACACAAAACTGTTTTACTGTATATAACATGCAATTTATATCATGAAATGTTTTATACAAATAATAATAACAAAAAATTGTTTAACTTACTTTTTAGTGTCCTTCTAAACATTAATGATGTAAGCTATATCCTTTACAGGCCACCCACAAGTTTAACAAAGTCAACAAAACCATATTTCACAAATGTGATAAGAGGCTTTATAGTCTTCCATTTAATCACTAATTTCTGGGTTGCTGATCTTTTTTCCTGTTCATCTCCATCTCCCAACACTAGACTCTCGTTCAAGTCAACTCCTGTGCCTTTTTGTCTCTCAAGCATTTTCCTTAGGAACACTGGAAACAGTTTCATTGTCAAAGTCTCTCTATGAACCTTAGAAAAACAAAGCAGTATGTGACTGTGCAGGCCTCTTTGTGAAAACTATATAAAACACCAAAAGGCTCACATAGTGCCGAACTGACACTGGGGACCACAAAACAGAAGTTTCTCAGTGAGAAGTTAAAGGAAACCAAACAAACATACTATATCCAAATTCAGTACAAACTCAGGAAATGCTTGAACAGCCATTAGGAAATAACACAGTAAGGTTTATTTACATAAAAAATAACTAAATAAACGGTTAAGTGTTTTCGTCAACTACATGCAGGACTTCATCAGAACCATTTTGAGAAAAACATTACAATCATTTAAATAATTAAAAAAAGGCACACAATTTAATCCAATTACTTAAAATCAGTAAAATAAAAGGAACAGTGCAGGAAAAAAGCAACCAACTATAATAGCATAAATTGTAAAGCAATTTAAAAACATAGTTGGAAAGTGTAATATAAAAATGTAATACAAAAATCAGCAGGAATATTAAAATAAAACCTTGCTGAATATTGAAAGAATGTAGTTGTACCAATAAACATGTTTAAAGTTGAGCAACTCTATATTTAAGAATGGAGCAATAGAAATATGCTCATTTAACCCTTTGTTGCTGCAGGTATTCAGTTTTAACTACTATATCAACTCCCTCATTTCTAATTTTGTTTCCCAAGATCCTCCTCTGATATCCACTGGCACAATTTCTATAATACCAAAAAGAAACTTTGTGAAATTGTCACATGTCTGACCGTGCAAACAAAGTGAATTATTAGTGTTAGTTATATTGCAAGAACCATATTTCTTATAATTTGACATTAAGAAAGTGGAAAGCCCTAAAAGAGCTGCAAGAAAGAAGGGATTTAATTATAAAGCCATTGGATAAGGGAAATAAAATAGTAATAATGCATTTTCATCAGTATTACAAAATGTGCTTGGAGTATTTACAGAATAAAGATGGATATGAAAATAGTGACATGAAAAGTTATAAACAAGCTATAACTAAGTTTCAAGAACTGCTACAAAAAGGTGTGAGGCTAGGGTATTTTACAGATGATGAAGTACGTAAAAAATGTAATAGTGAAGGTTGTGTTCTAGCTGCAATTTTTTGTTTGCCTAAACTGCACAAAGACATGAATAACCCACCAAGACGTCCCATTATTTCAGCTTGAAAATATTTTTTACATGGAGTTGGGCTTTTGTTACATAATATTTTTTACCGTATGTCTTGAAAATTCCATCCTATATTAAAGATAGTTTTGATTTTTTTGGATAAGATTCTCATGTTAAGTGGAATAAAAACATGTATTGGATAACGCTGGATGTTAAAAGTTTATATAAATCAACCCAACATAAGGATGGACTTCATGCTATAATGTAGTTTTTGGGGGATAGCCCCTTAACAAAGTATTTGGTTGATATGACTTATTTTGTCTAAGTAATATTTTTTTTACATACAATAATGAAATTTTTAGGCAAAAACAGGGAACAGCCATGGGGGCACAATTTGCCCCCCTGTATGCAAACTTATTCATGGCTTATTTTGAATTTGTATGTTTGTATAAATGTAATTTTGTTAAGAATTATGTAAAATATTATTTTCATTTTACAGATGATTTAATTTTTATATGTGAATGGGGAAAGAGTGAAATTTTGCAGTTTGTTGCTGACTTACAACAAAACAAATTCAATTTGTCTTTTAATGGGCTGCAATATGGAACCAGGTCTCTTATCTAGATCTGAAACTTAAGGGTTTGGATAATGGCAAAATGTGCACTGGGGTACACAGGAAATTCTTAGATGAAAGCCAGTGCCTGTATGCTACTAGTTGTCCTTCCTCCATGTTCTATCATCTTTGCCATATGGTGAATTTTTAAGATTATCTAGAATATGTAATGTTGAGACAAATTTGTTAGAAGAAATATATAATACTTCCATTATGTTTTATAATAGAGGTTATAGGAGGAAAGTAATTGAAAAAGCTAAGCAAAAACTTTTTGTGTTAAAATCAAAAAACAATGTTAGTGATAGGTTGTGGGTCAATGGGGCAGAGAGAATGGTGGCAACAAGAATGAACAAATGTATTTTGTTAGCACATATAACATTCAAAGTGAAGAAGTTAGTAGTATTGTAAGCTATTATTGGAATTTTCTCCACAAAGATGGGGATTTGAGTAAAATTTTGAGTAAGCACCTTATGATGTCATACAAATGGGGAAGAAGTTTAAAGGACATGCTTGTTCATGGAAATTTTGTCTTACCAAAAAGTAACCTTAGTGTTCATCCAACATCTATGGGCACTTATAAATGCAACAGTTGTTCTATTTGCAAATATATAGTATGTTCCTTTGATTCTTTTAATGCTAAATCGATCTATATTATCTGTATGTATTTGCCCCCTGGTAATAACATAGCCACCTTGGAAAATATCCTCTGCTGGCTATCCCAACACCTGCCTCAAGAAACCATAATCCTAGGCGATATAAATTTAGACTGGAATTCCTATAACAGTACTCTTCCTACCACCCACATAAACCTATATGGTTTCTCTCAAACCATTACCTCCCCCACCAGAATAAATAAAACTAACAAGAAAGCAAGTATATTAGACTGGATTTTTACAAACAATCCCACTCACTATTATGAGTCTGGAACCCTCCCCGATGATTTAAGTGACCACTCACTTACCTACATCATCAGACTAAAAGCAAACACCCCTACTCCAATCTCTATCAAACAAATTAGATCCAAAAAGAAATTTAACCCTGACCTGTTCCAAATGGAACTAAGAGCATGCAATTGGGTTCCCTTAAAACAACTTCTATTAGATGAAGCTGTTAATTTTTTAATTCTACCTTCCTAGCCATTCTTAATCACCATGCTCCATCCAGATCTATTAGAATTAAGGCCAAGCTTTCTTAAAGCCATGGCTTTCTTATGAAACCAAACACAAAATTCATCTCAGAAATAAACATTGGGCCAAATGGAGAAAGACTAAAAACCCTACTGACCAACAAACCTTTAGACAGCTAAGAAATGACACAAAGAAGGCCATACTCTCTGATAAAGAAAACTACTACTTACAATACCAACAACCTAACCACAACAACCCACAGAAATTCTGGGCTAGCATTAAGCAGTTACTCCACCCAGGTTAAGCCACTACACCTAACCCTCAAAATACAGATAGGAAAAATCCCATCCATACAGCTAATACCTTCAATACCTTCTTTACAGATGCTATCCAAACACTAGCTAGTCAACTATCACATAATACCTTCACATTACCTTCATACTCCTCTACCCCACCTCTCACTTTTCATTTCAAACCTGTCCCAATCAAATTTATCCAAACCCTACTGAATAAACTGAAACCATGCTCCCCTTCTGCAGACCTACTGCCTTCTGAATATCTACAGCTATCATCCAAAGCTATTGCCTATCCTATTTCCATACTGATCAACAGAACTATTACTGAGGGTTACATCCCCACCTTATGGAAAGTCTCCCATATTATCCCCCTACATAAAGGTGGACATTCCACTGAGCTATCAAACTATCACCCCATTGCCCAACTTTCGTCTTTAGCAAAAATTATGGAAAAATGTATCCATAAACAACTACTCCAACTACTTAATAGAAAACAATCTACTTTCTAACTGTCAACATGGTTTCAGACCTTCACACAGTACTACCACTGCCCTCCTTTCCTTTACTGACTACATCAATAGGAACCGAAACCTGAATAATCCTTCTTCTGCTCTATTTATCGACCTGTCTAAAGCATTTGACATGGTAAACCACCAGATTCTTATTAACATACTTAAATCTCTGTCATTAGACCCACTTTCCATAAAATGGTTTAAATCCTACCTTGACAAATGACAGCAAGCAGTACTTTGGCATAACTCCTTATCCACTAAACTACCTGTTTCCTTAGGTGTCCCTCAGGGGTCCACACTAGGACCTCTTCTTTTCTCTATATTTATTAACGACCTTCATCTAGCTATCCCACAAGCCACTTGTATACAATATGCCGACGACTCCACATTATTATGCTCAGCTACATCCTCCCATGACCTTCACTCTCTCACCCAAAAAATGTTCACCATAGTTGAACAATGGTTCACTCAGCATTGCCTTCTTTTGAACCCAAAGAAAACCAAACTCCTCCTCTTCACTCCAACTCAAAAGTCCTCTCCTCTACATTTCTCTGTGGCGTCTACCAATGGCACAATAATATCTCCAGACTTCACCACCAAACTTCTAGGGGGTCACTATCGATAATAACCTTAACTTCGACATCCACATCAACAATACTATAAAGACTAAAAAAAAAACTTGGTTTGAGGAAGTTTTAACAGAAATGAATTTTCTTACACCTATTCAATACAGGATTGTTTTAGAATGTATGGAGATAGTGTTGAAATATAATTTTGTGTATTTTGAAGGTGATTATTATCACCAAAAAGAAGGGGTGGCAATGGGTTCCGCTTGTGCCCCAGTGTATGCCAATATTATTATGTTACACTGGGAGAAACAATATGTTTTTAAGTCCTTGTATAATCAATACATTGTTAAGTATTTCAGGTTCCTGGATGATATTTTTGTTTTATGGAATGGAACCAAAGATTGTATTATTGAATTTTTACAATACATTAATCATACCACCTCTTTTTTGAGTTTTGTACACCAGATAGAAAAGGATGAAATACATTTCCTTGATGTAAAGTTGAATAAAGAAAAACAGAAAAAATGTTATAAATCCAATGTTTTCAGGAAGGAACATTTTTCAAATGCCTATCTTCATTTTGGCAGTGACCATCCATACCAATTAAAGAAAAATGTTGTGAAAGGACAAATGATTAGGATGGCGAGAATGATATCAGAAGAGGTGGATTTCTTGAAAAAACTTGAACATGTTGAAACAATGTTTATTGAAAGAGGGTATCCTAAGGAACTCATTACACCAATAAAAGAATATGTAACACAGGGTAGACGAAACAGATATAAACCATTATTATTTAAGATGGACAATGTAATGGTCAATAATGGGTTAAATGACAATAACATTAACATTAACAACACTAACAGCTACAACAATGAGGTGAATGGTGAAATAAATACATATAATACAATTATAACTAATTTTACACCATACCTTACTGTTACATACTATAAAGATATTGGTTGGCTGAGGAAAAGTATCTATGAGATATGGAATATGTTTAAAAACATGGCTGTCAAAACAAATGTATTTAAGAGTGAGTTGAGGCTCAGTTTCAGGAGAAATAAGAATATTAAAAACATTTTGGAGAGAAAGAAAACAGAGAGGGGTGGGACTAGTAAAAAGCACGGAACTTTTAAATGTGCTAGATGTGCGCAATGCCCATATATTGCAGAAACAAAAGAACTGACAATACCAAATTTATCCCTAACCTTAAGGGCAAAGAAGTACAGTACTTGTTATTCTAAAGGGGTAATTTATTTAGTTATGTGCAGAGCTTGCCAAAGATATTATATTGGCAAAACTGAGAGACATCTCAGAAATAGAATATATGAGCACATAAGAGATATAAATAGGCATAATGAGAACAATGCCTTATACAGATATGCAATAGAGTACAAAAATGCAGACTACAAGTTTTGGGTACTCGAAGTGGTAGAACACATGGAACGTGGGGGTGATTGGGAAACCAAAGTTGAATATAGGGAGATGATTTGGCAACTCAGGTTGGATGCCTGTAGTAATTGGGGTCTGAATGACCACATATCAATCACCCCTGCATTGAAAATACTAGCAAATGACCCAAAAGTGAAAAAGTCCTAAAGTGGAAATGTTTTATAATGTCTTAAAACGCTTTAAAATGTCTCAAAATGTTTTAAAATGTTCTAAAATGTTTTCTTAAAAGGTCTTGAAAATGTTTTGATATGATACAAAATGTTTTTTAATATGTTATGGAAGACTGTTTAGTGGAGAAATGTCTATATTATGATGACTACCACTGGAAATTTACAGAGTCCAACCAATGGATTTAGCAATCAATACATTTATATACTCAACACATAGAAATATTTTCTTAATTTGACCTAACATTAGTTATATTATACTGTTGTATCACGTACTCGGTTCAGTTATTTTTATCTTTATATTAATACACTAACTAATGTACTTTTAATGCATTCAATAAACATCGAATTATTTAAACAATTAATCAATTCATTATAATATTTTTAACAAATTTTTAACAAAATATTTATTATCCATTTATTTATTTATTTATTTATTTATTTATTTATTTATTTATATATTTATATTTATTATTTTTAGGTTACATGGAACACATAAAAGTTTTTATAATAATTCATTTATACTATATTGATATTTATATTAGTATATTGATATTTAGATTCATATTCATGCTGTAGTTATTGTTTTTGAGCCTTGAATATCTCATAACACAAGTAATACATCACAATTTGCATTGGTTCTATTTTGTTTACTTCATATATTACATTATACAATTGTATTTATATTATTTTTTTTACATTTTTTTTACATTTTTTATATATATTTTATATATATATATATATACATCTAAACAACAAATAGATAATCAGTGACCAATCGAACTGGAAGTAACCACACAGCCAGATGGATAATTTTAGCGCTTTCTTCCACTTTTTATTCTAAACGTGAACTTCCTCAGAAAAACCCTTTTTCTGAGGAAGTTCACGTTTAGAATAAAAAGTGGAAGAAAGCGCTAAAATTATCCATCTGGCTGTGTGGTTACTTCCAGTTCGATTGGTCACTGATTATCTATTTGTTATATATATACATCTACTTATTTTTGGAATATTTATTAATAGAACAGTATGTTTGAACATTTTAATATGTGGCATTTGAATACAGTAGGAGTGGGTTTAACATGGAAGTGAATGTCCCCTTTTAAACTGTGTTATATCTGCATATATTAATTAATCAATTTATTAATCAATTAACTTAACTACTATTGGGAACTATATAAAAAGTTGCTGTTTTAATTTAAAACAGATTCTGATGAAGTCTCCGTAAAGGAGACGAAAGCGCTAAATCTGATTGTCCATTGTTGTTGTTTCTTGTTTTTTGTATTAAAGTCTAAAATTATTAATTTAAAACCCTCTCCGCCTCTTTATGGTGTATGCTGGCGGTTACGACGAAGGTGAAGCAGAATTGAAGTAACATATATGAGACAGCCTTAATTGTGCCGGAACGTTTTTCTTTTTGGTCAATTCACTTTTCCTGGTTAATACTATAAAGACTGTCAAAAAAAAATTGGCACTCTATATAGGATTAAAAACTTCCTTTCTCCTACTGCTAAAACTACTATCACCCACACTCACTTGATCTCTACTCTCCTTTATGCCTCACCCATTTTTACTAATCTCTCCCAAGAATAATCTCAGCAAATTAGAAATGTCCTATAATAACACTGCTAGATTTGCTACAGGCAACCCATTTCAAACCCACCATTGTATAAACTTAAACCAGATAGGATGGTTAGAACTTCAACACCTGATTAAATTTCACCAACTAACCATTGCCCACAACATACTCCATAAACCTTCCAGTAATCCAAGTTTAACAAACCTCATTACCCCCTATAAAAATCTGAAGTCCTTACGCTCATCACACAAACTTCTTGTATACACCTCTAAACCTTAGAACAGGGATGGGGATTTTCTCTTCTCTAATATTGTTGGCAAATCCTGGAATCTTCTCCCTAGTGACCTAACCTCACTCACCTCTATCTCTCTTTAAAACCAGACTTAAACTCTACCTCAAATCATACTGGCTATGCCCCTGTGCCAAACCTGACTAGTCCTATACCTCTACAAACTCAACTTACCTATCTAGTCCTTACTATCCTCTGTTACATCTTCCATCCGACTGCACTTTTCTTATCTACCTTTTTCTACATTATTTATATCCTCTTTACATACCTTTTCTTAAGTAAATCCATTCTATCTTCACTACATATACAACTTCCTTTTCTCTATTTCCTACCTAACCTGTACTATGTCTTCATACACTCTACTCATACTATTTTTTTAACTCTTAACCTCAGTGTACATCCTTTTAAAATCCTCAAGGCTTTTACTGCACTGTATCATTGTCAATGACTTTTTTTTACTATGATAATTGCTATTTTTTATTATTATAATACCTGATGTTTGTGTATTGTTTGTACTTATACTTTTGAAACATGTCTTTGGAGCTTTTCTCCCTGGGCCTCTACTGAAAATAGACATATATCCAGTTAGACTAGCCTGGTCAACAAATGTAAAATAAAAAAAAAATTAAAATATGAATAAAATCAAATATGTACCAATGAGACATTTTTCATGTAACAGCAAGGGGGTTATTTATGCCTTAAGACGCCCATGTGGTTTCTTTTATATTGGAGAAACAAAAAGAAGTTTTAAAGTGAGGCTAATGGAGCATATTAGGGACATAAAAAATCAAAAGGAAGAAGATTTTGGCATGTCATTTCAGAGATGTACATGGCCGTGATTTTTCTATGCTTCAAGGTTGTATTTTAGAGCAAATATTTGTTGAAAATGATGACAAAATTCTTTTGAAAGAAAACTGTTATACAAAGAGTCTTTTTATTCTGAAATATACTTTGGTCCCCATGGGACTGAATGGAGAGGTTAATTGGAAGTATTTTATTTAATTGTTTGATTGTATTATTGATTGATTAAGTTTGTGTTTTTTGTATAAAAGGTAGCATATTTTTAGCTGAATTTTGTAACTCCTGGAAGGTCTTATCGAGGCGCTAGAGAATAAAATACTTTTGAGTCTGAACCAGTGGTCTTGAATTATTAGTGCTGCCTTTGCTAATAGCATACAAGTGCTCATATATCTGTTTTACCTACATAGTAAAAAAAAAAAATTTTGACAGAGAGATATATAAATAATGCCCCTTGTACCACAATTGCCATCACCCAAGATTATCCTATGGAGGGAGGTTCCAACCACTTCTGTTCCCTCAAGGATGTAACTACATTGGTGGCATGCAGGACACTTCCTTGTACCCTTGTGTACTGTCTTTATGAAAGTGATATGTTGATTCTCAAATAACTGCTTAAAATTATTACCCATTCCACTAGACCACAATATGTTACTACCAGAGAGCGTGAAAAATTAGATAATGATGTATTTTTTATTAAGAAGAGACTGATTATTTGTCCCAAGAAATAAAGAACTAGTTTGTCCTTATAATGGGGAATATCTGGTACCACAATTTTGTGTAACTTCATGGCTGATGGAATTCAACAAGTCTGAGGGTTATCCTATAAATAAGAACATCTTGGTTACAAAATTAACTTCCTCTGTAAAAAGATGAAAGTCAGAACACATACGAACTGCTCTGACAAGTTGCCATTAAAAATGTTCCTTTTGATATGTTTTGGATGACAACTATGAAAGTCAATATAGAAGTTAGAAAAAGTGGGTTTTCTATAAATTTTAGACCCAAAACAGCCTTGAGTGGTGTTCTTGAAAACTCTCACATCTAAGTAATCTATAGAGTCAGTAACATGGTGGCCTATAAAAGCCAAAAAGGAGTAGGTGTTATTAATATAAGAAAAGAAGCTCAAATGCATATTAGCATCCTGACCTTTTTATAAAATAAAAATGTCATCCAAATATCACAAGTAAATGTGCCAATACTCAGTAAACGAGCTTTCCAGAACAAAAATCTTTTTTCAACTATACAAAACAAGGTTTGCATATATGGGTACACAACTTGCGCTCATAGCTACGCCCTTCATCTGCCTGTAGTATTAGCCTTCAAAACACCACAAAATTGTTGAGTAAAATAAGTTCCATCAATTCTGTGACAAAATTAATGTTTGGGCTATCCAACTCAGTCAATTTGGTAATGGCGCCATGAAACAACTCTAAACCCATAAGATGGGGAATAGAAGTAAAAACATCTACGACATCCATTGTAGAGGAATTAGTGGAGTTGCTAAAAAATGCATCTTGATCTTAGAAATAAAATCCCAGGAGTCCTTTAAAATATGATCTACTGATTTAAGTGACTCCTTTAAAATGCAATCAACATACACCGCAAAAAGGTAAGTTTTTGCATTGTTGGCAGCAACAATTAAGCATTATGGTGGGTACCTAATGTCCTTGTGGACTTTAGGTGTAACAAATATGGTGAGAATATAAGGGAACTTACTGACTAAAATCCTATGTGTGTCTAAATCAACAACATTCTGAAGGAGTGCATCTTCAAGAAATAAATCTATCCTTTTATAAACCACAAAAATTTCATTTCTGGACACTGTCTCATATTTTTCAGTGTCCTGTAACATATTGTAAATTTTACAAGTGTAGACAAAGTTTGTCTGCTATCATTATCCCACCACCTTCATCTGGTTTCATCACCCTAATTGATGGGTTGCCTCTAAGGTCGTACATTAACTTCTTTTTCCTCTTTCTTACAGTTAAAATAACGAGGGAGCTGAGAATGTTTCAAACTATACAAATCCCTCTCACAGGCCTTTACAAACACAGCTATAGTTGGATTAAGAGGCAGGTTATATAGGCTCTTTTTCATAACCGAGTTATTAGTACTCTACCCCAGTTCACCAATATCATCTTTGTCATCCTTGTGCAACATAAATTAAGTTTATGAGTGTATAGTTTAAGTTCGATAATAGCGTCTGCTATGTCAAACTTAGGTGCAAGGATGAACTTGAACCCTTTAAAGAAAAATGTTGTGGAGTAATAACTAAATCAGTATAGTTAAAAATCTTAAATCCCCAGAAGGACAATGTAATACCTTTGTTCAAACTCAAAATACCTCCAGAATCATTAATAAAAGGACTAACCTGAAGACTGGGGCAGCCTATCATTTCTTCCAAATGTTCTTCCTCTTCAATTTTCCCCTGCCCCGTTCTTTGTAACTCGGTCCTGGCTGGGTCAGGGAATTTGATAAAAAAAAGACCCATCATTACCCTGGTTCCTGATCCTTTCAGACTTAGTTAGAGGAAGAAATTCTGATACCGAATCCAGTTTGGGAATATTATCTTGGGACACTAAGGTTTGAGAATTATCTGCATGTATTTGTAATTGTTCTCTAGAAGG
The DNA here is from genome assembly GCF_019279795.1 of Protopterus annectens. NCBI lineage: Eukaryota > Metazoa > Chordata > Ceratodontiformes > Protopteridae > Protopterus > Protopterus annectens. Next base: position 292,226,870 of record NC_056737.1, read on the forward strand.
AGAGTAGTGAGAAGCACTATGGTGGATACTGTTCCACTGACCAAAAGATCTGTTTGTGTTATATTTGCTATACGTGGCTTTGCGAGGGGGTGTGTGTGTAAGCTTTATGGTTCACATAATCCGCCTGGTCCCTTAGAATTTTCTTTTGCTTTCTGTTTAAATAAGTTTTAATCTGCTGCTCAGCTTTGGTAAAAATTCTTTCATATTTGGTATTATTATATTCTAATAGTAATTTATCCATAATATGTTTATTCAAGTCATTCAGCTCATTAAATAAACTTTTAAGTTGCAAATTATTATCCTTAATAATAAACTGCATATCTTCTATGCCATGTTTATCAAAACGTTCTAATAGTTCTTTATGCACCTCCAACCCTGCAGCAAGTCAATTAGGATATTTAAAAACTCACAAGCCTTTGGGTACCACTTTAATTTTGATACATTCATTCAAATACACGTTATGGACCTGTAGGTTACACACCTTTAATAGTTTGGCTTCAAGAGTGTCCAACAACCCCTGGAAATTCTGGTGCTGTGGGGAGGCAAGAGAAGAAGGAGATGAAGTAAACTGCAAGTCTCCATTTAACCATTCATGGAAATCAAAATGTCTTGTAGTGTTTTCATCCCGGTCCTGAGGGTTGTCCCCAAAATCACTGGATCCTGTTCCATTCTCCGTGCTCCTTGAACTTGCTGAATTAGCTAACTGGTAAGAAAACTCAGAAGAGGAACCTTCTAATTTTTCAAACCTCATGGCTGCACTTCCAGAAATTAAGTATTTGTGAATGAACAAATAACTTTCATAAAGACACTACACAAGGGTATGAGGAATTCTGGTGCATGCCACCAATACAGTTACATCCTTGAGTGAACACATGTTGTGGTGGGAAACCCCTCCTATAGGATAATCTTGGGTGATGGTAATTGCGATACAAGGGGTATTATATATATAGTTGTCTGCCAAAAATGTTTTTGTTACTATTTAGGTAAAATGGAGTGGCAATTTCGTAAAAGGATATACAAGCACTTGTATGCTATTAGCAACGGCAACACTAATAATTCACTATGTTCGCATGCTCAGACATGTGACAAGTTCACAAAGTTTCTCTTTGGCATTACAGAAATCGTGACAGTGTCAGAAGTGGATCCTGGGAAACAAAATTAGAAATGAAGGAGTTGATATGGCAGTAGAAACTGAATGCCTCCAATAACAATGGGTTAAATGAACATATCTCTATTTCCTGAGTCTTAAAATATACAGCTGCTCAACTTTAAACATATTTATTGGCACAACTACAGTCGTTCAATACTCATCGAGATTTTATTTTAATATTCCTGATGATTTTTACATTACATTTTTAAATTACACTTTTATACTGTGTTTTTAAACTGCTTTTAAATTGCACTGTTCCTTTTATTTAACTGATTTTAATTAACTGGATTGAATCATGTGACTTCTTTTTGACTATATAAATGATGGTAATGTTATTCCCAAAATGGTTCTGATGAAGTCCTGCACATAGAGGATAAAAGAGATTTACTGTTTATGTATTTATTTATTACATAAATAAACTTTATTACATTATTTCCTTGTGGCTGTTCAAGGATTTCCTAAGTTTGGACTGAATTTGGATATAATACGTTCATTTGGTTTCCTTTAAATTCTCACTGAGAAACTTCTGTTTTGTGGTCCCTGGTGTCAGTTCAGCATTATGTGAGCCGTTTGGTGTTTTACTTAGTTTTCTCTATGAACCTTGCCGAAAGAAGAATGAAAAGCAGAGTCCCCTCATTTCTGACACACTTTTTGTTGGATACACTTTTTTATTTCCTCCTTAGCCTGTTCTGCAACAAAAAATGACTTTGATCCTCCATTAAAAAACACTTTGAAGACCGTAGATATAGCAGCTTGAATCTCACATCTCTTTCTTGGCATTCTGTGATTGCTGGGATAAATTTGCTTCTTTTCTACCACATGTACAGTGAATAATCATTTTCTACAAACACTCTGCTGTCTCAGCTTTTTAATACTTTGCTGCTCTGACAAAACTTTGTCAGAGTCAACTCTTTCTACTGTTATGGTTGCATCTTTACTAATACAGGTTTTAGCTGCTTTCTCATGGCCAGGTTTATATCATATGTTTAATGTGCTCTTTCAATTAAACACATTCTGCTGTGGAACACCAGTCCAGTCGCTTATTTGTCCGTTCATAAAATTAATGCAGTCTGTTCCTTCCAGTTTCTCAGTTACAGCAGAAAATCTCTGTTTTTTCTCTGTGTGTTCTGTCTTCTAATTCCACCATTTTTTAAAAAGTTCTTAGAAACTTCATATTAAGCCAGTTTTTCTTCATGTCAATCTCTGTTTTTTTTTAGTTTTTTTCTGTGCATATGAATGACTAGTTAAATCTTCTTTTATTTTCACCTCTGAATACATTTGATTTATTTTTTCATGTAAATTACTGGAATCCATCCCTTGAACCAAAGCTGAAGCTTGAAGTGCTTTTTGCTGAACAGCTGCAGAATCCTTCCCGGACAGTGTTTTCTCTACACCATTTCTAGTTAATTTTCTTTCAGCTTTATCAAAGTTCTTCTTTGCTGGCATCCATGTAGAGTATTTATTAGCCAGTAACTGAATTTTACCAAAAAACAATCACGATATTCCTTTTTGTCTGTTTCTGTTTTCAAACTGGGAGAAGTTATGCTGTTGATCAGTGTGCAGCTATCTTGGAAGTCTGAATGGATTAAATCTTGGAAGACCCCCAAATCTAGTTTCCATTCCTGAGGGTCTGCTCTTGTCCTGATCAGCTTGTCTGCCACACAATTTTGCTCTGACAGAATGTATGGTGACTGCAGAGTGAGACTGTGCTGGGAGTTTTTTGTCCCGAGTTAACATGGCTAGTCTACTAAGGGATATGACCTGGTTACCCGTTGCTTGTTGATGTACCACATAACTTTGGTATTGTCTGTAACATGAAGAGGTCCTGTAGACCAAAACTGATTCAGAGAGTTGAGTGCCTTGATTAAGGCAAGCATCTTTTTTATATTTATTTGCTTGCATCTGTCCTTGGCATGCCCCACACCGTGCACTTTTATCCTTCCTGAAACTTTCCACCAAGCAAAGTCAGTGGCTTCTGCAGTGACTGACCACTTTGAAGCAGGGAGGGAGAAGGGGAGATCAGATTTAGAGATATTTGCTCTCTCCACCAGGTGATTTTTCTTCTTTGAAACCTCAACACTGTGATGTATACAGACAAAGGATGTCAGTGCTGGGCCCAAAGAGATGTCAGATAAAATTGCATCTTTCTCATGTCGAGTCTTGTCAGGTGTATCACGAGAATCATAGATGCCATGAAACCAAAACACTGAGGTATTAACTCACAGTGGCAGATGTCTGAGTAGAAAACCCTATTAATAGATGCAGATATATATCTACTTTTTCCTGTGGAAGAAATGCTCTTTGAATTGAGGCGTCTAGCTGACACCCCAAGAAAATAATCCTGTGAGAAGAATTCAAAAAAGACTTCTGAATGTTCTTTTGTAATCACAGTTTGTGTAAGAGCTCTCTCACCCAATTGAGAGATTCCTGACACTTTGAAAAACAGTCTGCAAAGATAAGGAAGTCGTCAAAATGTGGAAAAATGTAGATACTTTGTAACCTGCAATAAGCTATAACTGGAGCTAGACAATTTGTGAACGTTCTTAGTGGAGTGGATAGTCCAAAGGGTAAAGCAGAAAACTGATAAAGTGATCCAGCCAAAGAAAACCCTAACAAATGCCTGAAGTCTGGATGAATGGGGTATGTGATGATAAGCATCTTTTAAATCTAGTCCTACCAAGAAACTTGAATGAGGAGGAAGTGATAATGGATTGTGAAGTGTTTAGTTTGTGATAAAAAGGAAGGTCTAGAACTGATCACCAGGCACCTTTTTTCCTTGGCACTAAAATCATCCTTAAATAAAAACCTTCCTGAACTTGGGAATAGGAAATGATTCTAGCACTCCCTGCATGTGTTAAAGTACAGAGGGAAATAAAATTCTGGGCTAGTGGATGAGGACTTACACCCGGAAAAGGATGGACTTCCTCGCACTGTAATCTGTAACCTTGCTAAATGACCTTCAGAACCCATTTGTCTGAAACTACCAAAGGAAAAAATGAAGACTCTGACTTTCTGGAAGAGAAAAGGGACCATCTGGGTGTGGGGGGGTGGTCCCTTAAACAGTCATTCTGACTTGTTGGATTGTCCTTGGTTTTGTGGGGGTATCATGAATTATTTTGAGACCCCTCCCCCCTGCCATTTATTCTTAAATGTCTGTTCATCAGCATTTGTTGAGACTGTTTTTGAAAAAAAATGGATGAGGGGTTATAGAATCCCTTAGAAAATTTGGTAAAGAACAGACGAAAAATCTTAAAAGAGATTCCCTGCTTCAATTTACCCCTTTCACTGCACTTTTTGATAACCTCTGCAGCAGAGGAACCAAAAACTAAATCTCTCTCCAAAGGATAATTTAAAATGTCACTTTTCACATCATCTGTGCGGTTCTGATAATGCAGCCAGGCATACCTCCTCAAAACAGTCACCGTGGCTATAGCCCTGAAAAAAGTATCCATCGAGTCATTAATACTGTAAAGAATAAGCAGTGCCATGTATAATAGAAGAAACTAAAGTATTTAAGGTAGATTTTTCCTCACAAGAAGAAGCTGCAGACAAAGCATTCCTCACAGTTTCATTATTTGTCAGAATAAACTTTAACATTTGAACCAGAAAACTGAAAATTTGAAAAATCAAAGTTGCAGAAACATACACTTTCCCTGCTTTCCTTGTACTTATTAATAATCTTCCCATCCTTGTCAGAAAGAGTAGGACTGGAGCTAACCAAGTGTTTATCAGTAGCAGGATTAGTCAATGCTACAGCTGCTGGGCCCAGTTTGGGAACAGTGTATACAAACTTATTTTAAAAAAGACTGAGAAACTTTACACATTCTATCTGCCATTTTAGGGTTAAGCTGACTTTCAAGAAAATTGCAGAAAATAACATACACATCCACCAGAACTGAAATAACTGGGTTGATGGGTGAAGGTTCTGGAAATTCCTTCTGTAACAGCTCATAGTATTTTCTGAAGGATTGAAAAACCTCAGTGTTCTCCTACTGAAAATACCCAGGAAATAGAATCAGAGAAAGAGAAAACGCATACAGAGAATCAGAAATTGAGCTTTCCTTGGAGTCTGAATCATAAAACGGATGTAAAATCCCTGTATCTGTCTCTTCATCTTTCTGTCCAGATTCACAATCTTGAATCTCTCTTCAGGAAGAGGTATCCTTCTTTTCTTTTAACAGAAACTACATTATAAGAAGGATCAATAACCTTAATTAACTGAGCCAAACCCAATAAACTACTGCTGTACAAGGAAGTTTGAGGAGGGCTAGATACACATTCAGTCTTCAGTTTTTTTTTGACAGGAAAAATGGGGCCAGCAATGCTATTAATGGCAGCAGCAGCTTCAACAAGGCTAGGCACAACATTATGACTAAACTAGGAAGTGTTCCATATATCCTCTCCCAGGACCAACAACAGTGGTTGTCCCTTTCCCACTGAAGAAACACCAACAGCTCCCTGTGCATAGTAGCTGTAGGTCAGGGCCGGTGTTAAAATTTTGGGGGCCCCCAGCAAATGTCAAGTTGGGACCCCTAGACACTTTCAGTGTAAGTATCACCCTGTTAATGTCACTTCTCATAAGCAAACTTTTATTTCATGCTGCAAACTTTTAGAAGTAGTAAACACAAGACAGACCTGTAGCTGCAATGCTCTTACATTACAACAGGCTTATGTACAACATTATGTTGGCCTATCTCACAAAGGGATACTTACATGTACTGGTATTTAGTTGCAACAATGATGCATTACAGCAACTCAATGTACAGGTCTGGACTTAAGTGAAATAACGCCCTAGGCCTCCTGTTTCAACACCTCCACATACACACACTACAGTCCTCCCCATAAGATTCCCCACTTCTTGGGCTCCTCATACCATGCACATTACCTTTTTTCTTCCTTTTTCTTACATTTTGCCTTACTCTTCAGCTTTTTCATGAAGTCATAATGTTCTACATGCTCTGAAATAAATTTTAAAGTGCTTTTTCTTTTTACATAACCTTTTCATCCAGTGAAGGCTTGAACACAAATTATGATTAAGGAAAGAAATTCACTGTTGCTGTTCAGCTTTAGTTTTTCTCGTATCCTTTCAACACACTTTTCCTGATCAAGACAGCACAGTAATTATCATTTAAGAAATAACTCAAATAAACAAGGGTCCAAGAAGCCATAGCTTTACAAAGGTTCTGGGATGCATTTACAGCATTTTCTCAGCCTTTTAATCCAATGGTGGCCTAAACAAAAATCATGAAAAGGAAAAGAATTTCAGTCTTATTTTTTTTTTCATTTCGAGGAAGTCATAAGTTGTACCCATGGCTTAATGTTCAATTAGTAGCTTACAATAAACAAAGACGCCAGTAGTTGTGGGAATGCATAGGTCCTATCTGGGAATACTGCCTGCCTCCCTAACACCCCCCCCCCCACAAAAAGGCAGTCACTGCCTATGCATCCCTCTGGTGTTAGATTGAGCTGAAAGCAGAGGTTCAAATTGCCTTAATGATATATTTCAAGTGACTGCTGATATACGCATACATAGCACGACTCCTCACTCCTCACCCCTAACCTTCAAATGCAGACACCTGTATATGCGCCTGATGTGTGACTGTGAGGAAAGTGAAAAAAATAATGATTACAGTAATACATTCTAATTTGTTGCTCCTAGACAGTACACCACTCTTACACAAGTTATAGTAACCTTCTTTGTACACCTCTGAGGTCTGTCAGAAAAGTAAAAGAAACAATTATCACAATGTCCTCAGCTCAAGCACAAGCTATAATGACCTCATGTGCACATCTCTTAAGTTTTGACTGTGATGCGGATTAAAGAAGTAATAACCAAAGAGTCCATAGCCCCCCATAGTCTAAAACAGTTTTCTATGCACACACATCTGAGCAGGGGTAGTTTTAGAATGGGTGCAGTTGAAAACAAAAGCTATTATTAGCTTTATCCTAAAAGGCTTGTATCACAGCACTATTCTGGTGAAAGAGTCTAATTAGAAAACTGATATTATTTTTTTCTCCTCATTTTTTCCTTAATCAGCAACAGCTTTTGTGGGGGCCCCCACAGATGATTAAGGGAGTCCCCTGTATCCATTTATACAGACTAGATAGTGACGGCCACCAGACTCTGGAAAGATCTAAGTGTCTGAATGTTCTGTGATATATTTTATGCCTTACTTCTGAAATATAATTACTTGTTAGGTACATTTTTTACTGATATCCAAAATAATAATGTATGCGTCCCGGTTTTACTGGGTGTGTGCGCAGGTAAAAATCAGTGATGTTTTTCATATCCACACACATACACACGCACGCACGCACACACACACACACACACACACACACACACACACACACACACACACACACACACACACACATACACACACACACACATACACACACACACACACACACACACACACACACACGCATACGCCATTGCACTTCTAGTTTTGTACTTATTTCAGCAAACAGCAATACATGGTGTAACACTTGTACTGCCACACCAGATCAGTGACTGCTGTTGAGCAGTTTTCAAACCACAGCAGGGGTAAGTCACTTTTATTTACCTCATTGAGAAGTAATGCATACCTGTCACTGTCTCTGATTTCACACACCTTCCCTGATTTTGCTCATACTTTTGCTTTGTCCTTTATAAAAAGTTTGATTTGCTGGTAAACCATTCAGGATTGCAAATAATTAATAAATCCAGACATTGGAGTTTTATACTTATTGCCCAAAAATACATGTTGATGCAAAAGGTGTTATTCCATTAACTATTTATGCGAATTAAAGTCATATTTAAAATGTGTTTCTGATTTTGAGCCTTTATTCTGTTATTATTTTTGGCACTGTACTGAATTCATAAGCAAAGAATTTGAGAGTTATAGTATCTGGTGTTCTGTCAGTATTTTTAAAACTGTCTGAAGGAGAAGACCATCCTTGATGATCGGGAGCATCAGCTCTTCTTAAAATCCAAAGTTTGCAATGAGAATTCACTCTGGGCTGCTAATCTCTCTTGTGCTTACCTTGCCCGTGTTCATTATCAGCTTTTTCCCAACAGGGTCAAATCGCAGCCCTGTTCAGGTTATTGAGCAGAATCAAGAAATTAATTAATTTTTTATTCCTCATTTTTCTCCAAGCAGCAGCTTTTGTGGAGTCCCCACACTGTCAAGGATGATTAAGGGGGCCCCCTGCAGCCACGAGTATTGCAGGGACTTAAAATTGGCGGTGTAGTTTTAGTGGAGAGAATACCCAACAGAAGGGTTTAACTAAGTTAGGAGGCGCTATGTCAGTGTTAAAATATTTGGTGGAATTGTCATGCCTGTTGCTTGATAAAACACTGTTACTGTAACCAAAAATATCTTTGAATTTTAAGGGAGATATAAATAAGATTGATTACCCATCTGGATTATTAAGTATACAAGATTGTTGTGCTAGCTTTGGTTGGTTTGGCAAACATGTTACAAATTCTCAGGATAAGTTATCTTGCTGTGGTTGGGGGTCCTGCTGAGCAGGGGGCCTCTAGTGACCGCAGGGTTCACCGGTACCTAAAGCCAGCTGTGCTCTAGGTGCTACACTAGAGAGATCTGGGTAAAAGCTGAGTGGTCTGATGAAAAAGCTATGGCAACAGCAGAGTCACCCACCAGCAGTTGAGAAAAATGCCTAGCCTGCTGTGGTGGCAAAGACTGATTGCTTAACTTTTTCTTTTTGTAGCTGGAAGAAGGACTGATTGTGGGACCAGTAGTTTAATCCAAAACAAAAATGGTGCCTCTTTCCTGGGGAAAACATACAAGCTAAAAAATATAAAGCCTTTAGCTTTTTTCACACAAAACAAAAAAAAAGCACTTTAAAACACTTTGCCAGTAGTAAATAAACAAATAAATAAATAAATAAAATATACACAATTTCTGCACAGAAGCAAAAATGTTTTTAATTACTTTAAAGAATTTTTAAACTGTGAAGAAAAAGAGCATTCCCATTTAAAAGTACAGCCAACATGGGGAAATTTGCCAGTTTCCCCACTGTAGTATGATCTCAGTGTTGGTATATTTAGTTAGGGGGGGTGGGTTTCACATACTGAGGTATGTTTCTTCATTCAATGTTGGCCAAGTGCATACATTCCCTGTTAAAAAATCGGTAGTGTGATCGGTAAATTAACAGCTTGATGTTTTTGTCTTGGAAAATTCAGTTTTGGGTAAGTGGTCTTTCAATCATTATGTGTATATATATATATATATATATATATATATATATATATATATATATATATATATATATACAACATAAAATTAGAAAAAGAACAACAAATCTAATTATACAATGGCTTATCTGAGCAGTAAGCCAGAAAAAATCAGCAATGGACCCAGTAAAAAGTCAAAGGACATTATTTTTTGTATGGCAGAAAAAGACTGAGCACTCACTTCCTGTTACAGCTGAAGATGTCCTTCTCAGGATAAGCTCAGCTCATCTTCTGCCACAGGAAGAAAGAGAGAGAGGGGAATCTGAGCGTTTGAAAGCTAGCCAGTACTGGGTTACCTTGGCAGATAACACAAAATTCCACTCAAGCAGTGGAAATGATGAGCATCTGGTGGGAAGCTGGCATAATGGCTAAGGTGTTTACCTTACAAACACAAGGTGCAAAGTTTGATTCTCACATGGGGTAATTGGCTAGGCTGAAAATGGCCCACAAGGGCAGTTAGCCGAGTACTAACCTATGGGTACTAACCTATTTATCATTTACTGTTTTTGCTATTGGAGCTTTTCTCCCCAAGGCGTCCCCTGAAAATAGGTTTTTACTCAGTTGGACTTTCCTGGTCAACAAATATCAATACATACATACATACACAAATAAATAAATAAAACCTGTAAGAAAAGTCCTGTGCAATACCATAAACCTCCTGTAGCACAGGTCCATGGGATGCACACAAATGACCCCTTAAGGACATACTGTTTCAGCTACATGACTTCTGAATGACCATTACTTTTTAAGACTTTATGGTTAGATTCAGGCTTTACTGTCGTGGAGGTCAATGACTTAGCACTAAATATATGATATCATGGTGTTAGCCTGTCAGATCCCTTCAAGTTCACTGAAAATCCGGAATTAACAATGAAATGCAAGATTCTGCTTCACAACATTGATGCTCTGATATTTGTTTTCCTGAAACAAAACCTGAATCGCTAAAAAAATTCTATTAGTTATCTGTGTTAAATTAACAAACTGAGAAGGGTATGAGTACTGGAACACCTTCCAAACCCCACTCTCTCAGAAGTGTAGGTCATCTTGGGCATTTAACATTTCCAATATAACCCAACAAGAGATGGCAAGATGAACAATGTCCAGACCCACATTTGGTAACTTACGTTCACAGAAAGTGCCAAAACTACAACTTTTCAATTTCATTTCTAGCAAATACCTATCAACAAAAAAAAATGTATATTTTTCACAATCCTAATGCCTCATGCATTCTCTATACATTTTTATTTATTTATTTTATATTTGTTTACCAGGAGTGTCCGAACTGAGCCCATGCAGGCCTGTTTTCAGCAGAGGCCCGGGGAGAAAACATTAACATTCTAATTCTCTGATTGCAAAGACTCAGAGGAAACAGGAATAGTTTGTTCTAAAAATAAACCAAATTTCTTCTGTTCTATGGGGCTCTATAACTTATGGACTTAATCATTATTTTGAAATTTACATGCGTTGAAATTCTGATTTCAAAACAGCACTTTTCATCCACTGTCTCCAAACGAATGTAAACTGGGAAAATAGTCTTATAATTAATCTAAACACATAAGTTATTCACTTTTTAGGCACTTACAGTATATAAAGCTACTCTGTATAAACTCTTTATATTTAATTATGGACTAGGTCCCTTTGTTATGTAAAAATTACTTTGTGCTGCCTTTAAAAATTGCTTCCATGTTCCCAGTCATTCTGTATAAATTGTGCTATAATCGACTTACCATCCTCTTGTGTTATATAAAAATCACTTGCTTTCATTTCCAAAGTCACTCTTTGTAATTCATTCCTTCATATTATCAGTCGTAACATCTTTCTTATGCAAAAATCACTGCATACTGCTTTAGTTCCTTAATTATACACTATTCACAAAGCCACTTACAGACCTGCATCACTGCCAACATGAGATTTTAACTCATCTGCTTTACCATTTTTGTCTTCTGTTTGTTTCATTCCCTTCTGCCAGCTTTGCAGCCCAGAATTCTGTAAATGTTTCTATAAACAAAAGTAAAACCTCAACACCAGTGTGTTGTGTTTCACAGTGCATGAAAATTAAATATACAGACTACTGTACTGTTCAGCATTCTCTTTGTATGTTTTGTGAACATTACACAGACAAGCCTAGCTGGATGTATAAACACCTCCCTACCCACTAACTCATCAAAACACAAAAAAGCAGTACCTAAGTATATTACATTTAGCAGTAAATTTAAGAGATTTTTCTGATACTCTGTTCAAGTTTGACAAATTAGAGGCAATGTCTTAGTTTAGGAAGAAGCAGCCACAGTTATGTAAGAATAGTAAAGTGATTCCAGGAATCCTATCACTCTTCACAGTTCCATATCTAATGCATGACTGTGATAATCATAGCTTTTATGTGATCGACTTAATTAAGATGGTAGCCAAGATGAAATCACAAGGTCATAAGTAGTTGTAGCAGTAAACTGACACTGTATATACACACTATGTAACTGTGGCACATTATGACTACTGTACACTGCAGCTTTATTTTATTTATTTATTTATTTATTTATTTTTGTAATTAGGCCGTTCATTGCTAGCCACTGTTTCACCACATAGTAATTCTTTCGGAAGTTTGGTTTGGTCAGCATTATGTGAGAATGTTGTATCCGCGGTGGTGCAGCGGTAGCATTGTTGCCTCACAGCAAGAGGTTCTCCCATTCGATTCTCGGCTGGAGTGCGGGGAGTGCCTTCTGTGTGGAGTCTGCATGTCCCCCCCGCGGTTGGGTGGGCATTTGAAAGACATGTGTAAATGGGCGTGCCTTCTCTGAGGGTTGAACGTCGAGGTGGCACCTCGGCGTTCATGAAAAATCTACTGCCAATCATTAGCGGACCGGAGTTCCGTTGTGGCGACCCTTAACCGGGAAAAGCCAAACAACAACAACAACAACATGTGAGAATGTATTACAAATTAAAACAGTGCCATCTGCATAATGGATCACAGATGAGTGTTACATATAAGCCCTGATATGACGGACAAACATGCAGATTTATAATGTAGAGAGACCCTAACTCTGCACTCTGGGGTACAGCTCCCAACTGGAAGAACAATATCAAATATTGCGAGCCTCAATGCATTGAAAATTAGAATTCAATTCTTTGTGGGGAAAAAGCGCACCATTAAACTATAAACTGTATTTTGCAAGATGCCAGACCTCCAACACTAATATATATCCTTACTCTGAAATCATTGCACTCTGGAGTGAGGGGAATACTCTGAGATAGCACAGTCTAGGAATTACTGTAATATACATTCCTCCTATTTATGCTTTATTTTTTGAAAGTCCAATGATTGTGGTTGTGCATTCATAATTTCAAATCTTTCTTTCTGCATTGTGACATAGTTGTTAACCAAATTATCTATGTCCGTTCAAACCACCTAGCTCTACATTCTGAAGCAGTAATGTACAAGTGATTGCATCAAATGCCTTAAATGAAGCAAAGAACTATGCCCCAACACATTCTTGAAGATGTTGCAGTATTACATCTGTAGATTTTATGTGTATACCAATCGAAACTCATGGTGAGAAATAAAAAATTGATTCATTTAGCAGAAAGGCTATCAGGTGGATGGACACAGCTTTGTCCACAATTAAAAAAAAAACACCAAGCAGTGAAATAGGTCAACAGTTTCAGGAGCAACAGAATTAATAATAAAAAAAAAACTGTTTAAAATCCTACTTAAATATCTTACCAATACATATAACCTCATATGAACTGCAGAAGGAGCCAATTCTAGGTACACTACAGGTGCCGAGACAAGCACTTATGGTTAACATCAAAAACTAAAACAATTCTAATTTTATGAACTCTTAATTGTCTCTGACTTAGGAATGGGGTTCCATTCCTGTCAAGCTATGTAAACAACCTAAGCATCTGGAGAAATTAAAGCGAGAAAGCTTCATTTATTGTTTGATACCCACTACACTACATAGGATTATGGGGGAGCTACAGCCTGTATTATGAAGCAATGAGCTAAAGGCAGTGAACCTGTCCTAGACAAGACACAACCTAGTGTAGGAAATATGAAATGCACGGACACAGACACAAACACACACTCTCTTGGCAATTTATGAGGACTGCCAGTACATCTTACAGCATATCTTTGCAATGGGTGAAAAACTACATCATCAAGCAAAAGCTTACAAGCTCAACTGAAGACAATACAGACCCTACATTGAAAAAATCCAAACTGGAAATTGAACGGGAGAGTTGTGTGTGAAACGTTACCATAACAACAGATGTTTAATTAGGTTAAGGCTGCAATAGCCTAAGCTGTAGACCAGTTCATATTAACAGTTAAGGTCCTCATCTCAAATGCACAAGGTACACAGTTTGATCATAACCTCTGGCCAATGTCTGTTTGGAGTTTGCAATTTCTCCTTGTGTCTCTATGGGGCTCCTCCCACCTCCAAAAACTTGCCGAGTGCTTCCATCTCAAACTCACCAATAAATGGAGCTATGGGCAGTAGCAAAGACTCTACATGATGCCCTACAGGGGGAAGAGTTGTACAAATCAACCACTTTGGGCATCTACTGTGGTGCATAGTATCCTCAAGATAGGAGAATACAGATCACGGATTGCATGTAATGGCAGGTCAAGCCACTCAATGGTGTAAAATATGGCTTCAGATGAATCGGGCACGTTGACTAATGTTGCCAAATGGGCATGGGTATTTGCCAGTGATAAGGGGGTTGATTACCCGCCCTACTCTGACTTATGCCAGGGACCCATGCCAACAGTGAGAGGGGTGTATGTGCCCCTAGTGGCCAGTGCATGCCCACCATAAAACCAGCAGCCATGGGTCAATAAGTGACTGGCTGGCTGGTGTCCAGTTGCCCAGCCTGGGTTACCTGGGATAGCTCTATTGAACAAAAGCTGGACATAAAAACAATCAACCTGCCAAACATGAACTAAGATTTGCTACACTCATTGTAGGTTCACTAACAGTATGCAGCTTGGAAGTGGATGACATGATAGAGCAGAGGAGGCTGGACATCCTATGTATCCAAGAGACAAGACGGAAGGGCAGATTGATATCCAGATTCTACTACTCATGAGGAGGACAGCCTAGAAATGGTATGGGAATTTTTGTGAGATACCAGCTTTAGAAGGCACTGAGGTATATAATCAGAATTAGTGACAGACTCATGGCAGTCAGATTCCAGTGTAATGTGAGGGCAGTATTCATAATCTCAGCCTATGCCCCACAGCAGGCTTGTGATAGTGAGGAAAAGAGTGCGTTCTTTCAGCAGTTGCAGGATCTAATAGATAAAGCAGGACAATATGAAATGGTATTGATAATGGGTGACTTGAAAATACACATATCAGGGCAGACAGAACAGGATATGAGGACAACCTGGGTCCACATGGGTGGGACAACAGGAATAAAGAAGGCCATTCTAGACTGCTGTCTGGCAAATGGCTTGATAGCAGCCAACACATGCTTCAGAATGAGAGACAGTCACAAGATCACATAAAAGTCTGGCCAACATGCAACTCAAGTACACCTTCTCCTAGTAAGGAAAGGGCACTGGGCTAGAATCAATGATTGCAAAGTGATCTCCAGTAAAACAATCAGCCTATATTATAAACCACTGGTTTCTACAATCAGCTGCAAGCAATGGTCTGAGAAGGCTCTAAGGTCAACACAGACCAGGCTGAAGACCTGGAAGTTGACTGGAAAGAAAGCAGAATAGTTCAAGGAATTATTCAGGGCAAGCACCCCAAGAAGAGGAGGAAATAGGTGGAGTTGAAGAAGAATGGCAGCACCTCAAAACAGCATGTGTGTGAGGACTACAGAACAAATATGTAGCCAAGCCAGGTTTGGAAATAATGTACACAAGGAAAGCTGCTGGTGGAATGCAGAAGTCCAAGAAATTATCAAAAGAAAGGAGGAGTGCAGGAAAAAGTGGGAGATAGAAAAGATGGACCAGGCTAGGAAGGAATGCTGGTTGACTAAGAAAGAATTGCAATAGCAAAGAACATGGAGTTGGAGTCACTCTCCCAGCTTCTGGAAAGTGACTCAGTAGGTGTCTCAAAGAAACTATATCAGGTTGCAAGGCAAAGACAGAAGGATAAAGAAGGCAGTCAGACACTCTTCATAAGGGATGCCAGCAACAACATATTCACCAGTTCCCAGGGCATCAAAGGCAGATAGAAAAAGTACTTTTAGCAGCTTCTGATTGAAGAAAACTCCCACAGAAGCTGTACTGTCCCAGACACAGCCTATGATGAGAGAAGAAGAGGAGCCCACCCTAGAAGAAGTAAAACAGCACTAAGGAAAATGAAGTCAGGGAAAGCAGCAGGCTCAGATGAGGTCACAGCAGATATGATGAAAATGCTGGGTGAGATAGAGAGAAATGGCTCCTAAGGCTACTCATAGCAGTGTGAAGAGAAAGGTGTGTCCCAGAATAAGCATACTCATGCCAGTGTACAAGAACAAAGGGGACATCCACAACTGTGGGCAGTACAGAGGTATTAAAACCCTGTCACACTGCATTAAAATTCTGGAGACAGTGATTGATAAACAGATATGTAGAGATATGTAGAGACGAGAGATAAGTGTTTTGGATTCAGATCAGTATGCAGCACAACTGACCCGATGTTTGCAGTGAGACAGATAGTTGAGAAGAGGCTAGAGATGTGGAGAAAGTCCAACTGAACATTCCTAAACTTACAGAAAGCATATGTCAAGGTCTCAAGAAAGCTAATCTGGGCAGTACTGTGGTGGTTTGAAGTCCCAGAAACATTTATAGAATTAGTGCAGGTTAGGTACAAGAACTCACTGACTTAAGTACAAACACTGTTCGATCTCACAAAGGAGCTCTCAGTGTGAGTGGCTGTGCACCAGGGCTCAGCTCTGAGCCCACTGCTGTTCATACTGGCAATGGACTACATTAACAAACAGGTCTGAGGGGACAGGTCAAAAAAATTGCTGTATGTAGATGATGAGGAATTACAGTCAGATTCTGAGCAAGAACTTCAGCAAAGGATAAGGGAATGGAATCCAAAACTGGAGGCACATGGGATGAAATTAAGTACAGATAAGATAGTGATAATTACATTACAAAGACATGCATCTGGAGCATTTCGCCCCGGGCCTCCGCTTTATTCCAAGTTAGACTTTCCCAGTAAACAAATTTTAAATAAAATAAAAAATAATGGCAGCAAATTGGGGAAATCAGAAGAAGCTGAGAATTGTGACAGAAGGGAAGATAGTGAAACAAGTTAATAGCTTCAAGTATCTGCAAGGGGTGGTTGAGGAGAATGGAATTCTGAATGAAGACACCAAAGTTAAATTCAGAGGGGTTGCAGCCACCTGGCATAGAATGTCAGGTGTACTCTATAACAAAAGAATGCCAAAGAAGCTGAAAAGTGAGGTGTACAAAAAAGTGGTGCGACCAGTACTAATGTGTGGTACAGAAACCCGGGAAGTAAAGGCAGAGCAGATGGGAAAGCTAGAGGTGATGGAAATGAAGTGCCTGAGAAGGGTGGTAGGATACACCTTGTGCGACAGACAAAGAAATAAGAACATAAGAGCAGAAGCCAAAGTAGCTCCAATTGCAGAAAAGACCAAAGAGAACAGATTACACTGGTTCAGGCACATGTGCAGAAAAGCAGAAGACAATCTGGTGAAGAAGATTTGGAACAGACAGGAATAAGACAACAGGAAACAAGACCATCCAGCAAACAGATAGATGGACTGTGTGAGAGAAGATCTGCAACAGTCAGGCAATAATGTTGAAGAAGGCAGGAGTGTGGCACTGAATCAAGAGAGATGGTGACAATTAATACGACACTCCGACTGCATGTAGAAAATGGGAAAGGGGGGTTGTTGATGATGATGATGCAGTAGCCTAAGCTATACAGGATGTATCCTGCCAAGGCTCGGATGTCCAGACACTATACAAACCTTCTGAGTGCCTTTCATGCACCTGCAGGTCCAAGACGTCATGTGCCTATGCTAGTATAAAGACATATTTGATCACCTAAATTCATTTTTTTTTTTGCCTCTCAAAAGGGAAGCTACAGCCCAATTAACTAGTTATGTGCCAAGACAAGGGGGGGGGTAAAAGGCAGAGAATAGCAGGACCTCATACTGGCAAACAAATCAGGTAGAGAGAGAACAAGGAAACTCATGAAGGAAGAAGTAGAAATAGAGGGGTCAGGAGGAAGGGTGTTAATAACCGCAACAGTGAACTATTCGAACATCTACTTTTTAGTAAGTTTATCTACACAACTGAATTATGTTCACCATTAGATCACCATTGCAGTAGCCTAAGCTATATGGGAATGATTATCACAGCTTAGATAGTGAGGAAGCAGGAATAGGGGTCATGGTCCAGGAGTCATTGGAGAATAGTACTAGCAGAACTTGCCCTTGATCCTGAGAAGGGGTCAATCGTATAACATTTCATGAAGGTGTGTACAGATAACCAAGATGTTGCATCCAAAATAAATCTAGACATAGCTAAAGCTCTGGCAGAGTAACCTCTGACCTTGAAAGAAAGGGTCTTTCCATGGCAAGAGTAACAAAACCAGATAGCATAAGATAACCATTTCAAAACAATCTGCTTTGACACTGGTTGACCCTTTTTCTTACCTTCACAATGGATTAAAAGCTGATTAGAAGCTCTAAAGTCTTTGTCTTGTAAATATAGTATCCGAGTTGTCTGGACATCCTGATTATACAGCATTCTCTCTCCTTTATTTTTTTAGTTCAGGAAAGAATACAGAGAGAGAGAGAGAGAGAGAGATGAACAGATTGATTTAAGCGAAATTCTGGAACTACATTTGGGTCTAAATTACAATGACGAACGGTTAAATGTTAGAATCTGTCAAGGTCGACCTTAAAAGATCGAACAGTTAAACATTCGAAGCTGTAAAAAAATAAATTAAAAAACAAAAAAATAAAATGAAATGGTTGTAGCAGGGGGGCAAGCCCCCCTGCACCCCCGCACCCCCCACTACTTAAATAGCGCGATCTTGAAGTTGGTATATTTAAGTAGCGGGGGTGTGGGGGGTGCAGGGGGGCTTGCCCCCCCTGCTTAAACTCTTTAGTTTTTTTTTCACTTCTAATTTTTTAAAATTTTTTAAGAAATTCAAACGCTTAACTGTTCGATCTCTAAAGGTCGACCTTTAGAGATTCAAACATTTAAGCGTTCGTGGATCTAATATAGACCCCTAAATTTGAAGGAAGGGTTGACTCTTAAAGATAACCTATCCTTATGAAAGGTAAGATAATGCTGAATTATCATAATTGCTTGCAATTCAGACAATCTTCAAGCCAACGTCAGGGAAGTAAGTAACACCCTTTCCATGTCAATACCTTTAAATCAGCCTGATAAGCTGGTTGAAAAGGAAAAAAAAAATTGTAATCTTTTTCTAGTATAAAACTGAGATCCTAAGGAGGAGTCACCTTTTTCCTAGTTGGATAAATGTGAAGTACTCTTTTCAAAAATTGTTTTACTGAAATAAAGATGAAAGAATGATCTAAGAATAGACAAACAGAAATGGCTGAAAAATGAGTCTTAATAGAGGAGTAAGAAAGACCAGATTTAAGCAATTCATGGAGAGAGTGAAAAAACAAAGGAGCTTTAGACTTTAAAGGGCCTTTTCATCCTTTTATAACACCAATCAGAAAAACTCTTCCACTTAGCTAAACAGAATTTTCTAGTATCAGATTTCTTAGCCTGCTTGAAAACCTACTTCCCATCCTCAGACAAAAAAAAGTGGCTGAGAGGGATCAAACTCTGCCATCCAGGACACCAGATGCAGAATTTAATGACTGTAGTAAATCTGAGTTCCCTTGTTCTGTGTAAGTCCATCCTGTGAGAAAGTTTATGGTAATTTCCCTTGACAAATTTGAAAAGATGGGATAACAGTTGTTGTCTAGGCCAAAAGTGGATTAACAAGATTATTTCTGGAGAGTCCATTTGGATCTTTAAAAGATCCCTGGTTATCAGGGGAAAGGAATGAGCAGATAGAAACATTCTTGTCCATAGGAATGAGAAGGCAGCTGTTTTTAAGGGCTTTATGCAAGGAGTCTTGGATTTGATTTTTTAAGTTCCCCACAGATGAATAATATCTTGGAAGATCTATGTGTGTAACATTCATTTGTGGGGGGTCTGTCCTGGTTCCACTCAGAGCATCTGACACATTATTATGCAATGACATGATTGAACAAGCCAGAAGGGACAGTCTTTACTGATTTGCCAGTTCTCAGGTTATCATGGCTAGTCTGCATAGGCAGTATGACTCAGTCCCCCTCTGTTTATCTATGTACTACATGAGACAGGTGGTGTTTGTGGTAACTAAAATAGGTCCTAAAGTCTACAAATGATTTAGGGTTTTAGTGCATTTATCAGTGCCATAATTTCTTTGATATTACATGTTTCTTTCTGAAATGATGATCCCAAAGACCCTGTACCAAGAATACCTTGGATACAGTCCTTCCAGGCAAAATCTGAGGCCTCAGTAGTTACAGACTAAGAAGGGGCTGAGATTGAAACTAGAACACCCTGATTTAGAATCAATCGGTCCAGCCACCAATGAAGTTCCTTCCAGATAAAGTTTAGTACAGGGATCTGAAAAGGCAGAGGGTTCTGATGACGGTTCTAGACTGATTGCAGATACTACAGAATACTTCTTGTGTGTAATCTGGCTAGAAGAATCATAAGAATTGTACAAGCCATACATCCCACAATCCTGAGAAGTTCCCTTACTGTACTTAGAGGTTGCAGAGAAAAGTGGAGAGTCTGTTCTTGTTAAAAGGATACTTTTTCCTGAGGTAAGAATGCCATCATTTGGAAAATGTCTAGTAAGCATCCAAGAAAAGTAATTCTGTGAGAAAGAATAAGAGATGATTTTTCCAGACTTAGTTGAAAACCTAGTTTCAGAAACAGGTTTCTAACAATCAAGAAGCATTATTGACAGCTTTGAATGCAGTCTGCAAAAATAAAGGAGTCCAAGTAGGGAAAGATGTGGATGACTTGTAATCTGCAAAAAGTAATCACTAATGCTAGACACTTTGAAATATCCTTGATGCTGTAGACAGTCCAAAGGGTGAAGAAGAGAACTGAAAATGTGAACCAGAAACATAAGATCCTAAAAAAAAAAACATTGGTGTCATTATGAATGGGGAAATAGTGATATGCATGATAAAGGTCCAAGGTTACCAAGAAACTTAGAGAAGGAATCATGGGAAAGAGAATGCAAGGTAAGCATTTTGAACTCTGGAATCCTCAATGGAGATTTAAGAAATAGCCAGAAATATTACTAAATAGTATCATTTTCCCTTTTGCTTCTCTGATTCATGCTGTATTACTCCCTGGGAAAGCATATGAAAATTGATGGGAGGAAAAAGGTGGGTCTGATTTTGAGGATGGGATGAAATTCCTAGGTTTGAATGGAAGAAGTCCCATTACCTTCTGTATCCATTTTGAATTATTTCCAATACCCAAGAATGTGTTGTTACCTGGTACCACATTTCTTGATGTAACAAACTGCCTAGATGGGAAAGGAAGGGGCAACATTAGTCATTTCTTATTAGGCTGAGCTTGGATCTCATTTGTCCCTCTTTTTCTCTTAGAAATGCTCTACAGCTGCATTTTAAATTACTTTTTCCTGACTTTTACTGATTAAATGATTTGCTTTAAATGGTTCAGGGTTAGAAGGGAAATTCCACCTGAATTTTGGTAAAGGGGATTGAAAAATCTGTTTTTACACCTTGTATCAATTCCCTTTTATCAAATCTCTTAAGAATATCAGAACGTCAATTGTCAAATAGAACTTCTTTATCAAGGGGCATTAAGGATTTCAGATTAGGCATCTCCTGGTATATTTTGCGTTTGTAATCATGCATATCTGCAAATGACTGATCCAAATACTGCCACTCTAGATACTGCTTATGCGGCATCATAGAGCACCTCAAAGAGTATTTAGTAACTGGGTGACTGAGGAAAGTACAGAAAGTAAGGACTTAAGACTATGAAGCAGGCAAGTCTGTGATAACCTTCATGTCTGCAAAAGAGGCCAAAAGGTATTAGTACATATGAGCTGAAAATGAACACTTCCAAAGGCTGAAGTTGAAGAAATACAAGCCTTTTTCCAGAATGTGTCAGAATCTGCCATCCTTGTAAAAAAAAAACTACATGCTTAGATGCAGAAGATTTTGAAAAAAAAATCACAGAAGTGTCACCTCTAGTGTTACACAAAAGGTACTTATGAGTTTGAGGTACCTTGAATAGTTTATATGGTTTTCTAGGAACTGGCTTTGACTATCAGAAGGAGTATAGGCAGCATTAAAGGCATTCTCTTGTGGTCCAATAACTGAGGGTATAGTCAAATGTTTGGAGGTGTCTGCTTCTACCAGATACAGGAATCTCTACTGCATCTCATATATTTCCTTATTCTCCTATTTAAACAAGTTTTTTTTTCCTTCCAAGTCTATCAGAAAAAGACATTTCTTCCATAGGAAAGTCTGAGGAAATGTTCTCTTCAGATTCTAATTCCTAAATATCAAGAGAAGACACTTGGGAAGCATAATCTAATCTAACCTCTTCAAAATCAGAATCCAGTTCTAAATCAGAAGAATAAGAAGAACTCTTATTTTTGGGAAATGCAGACCTAGAGAAGCAACTTAAAGTGGCTGGAAAGCATTAAAAAGACCATTGGCAAAAATACGAAAATTAATTACAAAAATAAAAGCACATTTCACTTCCATTTTTTTTCAAAGAAGGATAAAGGGAGAGGTGCTTCAATTTCTGAGTCTTTTTCATGGGAGATTCAGAACAGAAACTCCAACCAGACCCAGACATCAAGGCTTCCCTCTTACTGCCAGGTTTCTCTTCCGCATCTGAAATCTGTAGGAGACTGATAGTCTTCAATGATTTGAGCAAGTGTAGCCCACTGAGAACAAACTTCCAGTCCCACAGACACTCTAGGCTCTTGACCTTTAGTAGCTTCTCAAGGAGCAACACCAGAGGAGTTTGGAGTAGCAGACAAATGGTCCAAGGGTTCCAGTTTGGTCACAGTTGAGTCAACCACTGACCAATGGGTAAGGCATGATATCAAAGAAGGCATAGCAGAAACCTCTCTAAGGAGTTTTCTTTTCTTGAAGTCCAGAAGAGGGACATCCATGTCACTGTTACTAGATTCCACAGAACGCCAAATAAGGGCTTTAAGCCACTGGTTCTCTAAAATAGTTTTACAGAACTAAGCCAGCTTCTTAAGGTCTTATGTTTAAAGGTTAATCATATGAAGCAAAACCAGATGTCATGTTCCTTTCCCAAGAAAAGATGACAAGCTGTGTGGGAATCTCAATAAGGGATTTCATGTCCACACAATCACTTCCCCTTTGCCTCAGACATAAGCAAAAGAAGAGTATCACTTTTCAAAGAAATATGAAAGGAAAGTCCTCAATGTGGAGGGCCGCCCTTAGGTCAACTGGCACCCTAGGTGAAAAGGATCCACTGTGTCCCCATGACCCACATCCACACATCACCCAGTGCCTCCCAACCTGGCTTACCCACACCATTCAGATTACTTTTTTGTCAACATTTTCCTTACTCTTCAGTTTTGTCTTGCATTAGGTTACAGATGCTCTGAAGAAATGTTTTCCAACCTTTTGATTCAATGAAGGCCAGAAAAAAAATCACACATAAGAAAGAAATTCAATCTTACTTTATATTTTAAGGACAAAATGAATTGTATCCAATGCTTAATGCTCACAGTTAACCAAATAGCAGTGCACAATACACATAGAAGACAAATGCTTGTGATAATATATAAGTTATATATGGAAAAAGTACCTGTCTCCCTATATCACCTTAAAAAAGTTAGCCACTTTCTGTATATCCCTGTCTGGTGTCAAACTGGGATGAAAGTTAAGGGACAAATAGCCACAGTCATAATATTTAAAGTCGCTTGTTACGTGTGTATATATAGCATGCCTCTTCTCCCCTTTCCACAAAAGACAGCCACCTTCTATGTACTTCTCTGATGTCACATTTGGACACAACTGAAAAAAAAACAAATAGAACATATTTGCCATCAGACATATATAAGCAGAGTGCTTCTTTACTCTCTTCCAAAAGACAGCTACTTATATATGAATCTGATATTTGATTGTGAGGAAAATGAAAAAAAAAATATTTACAATGCTTACTTTTAGGGAGCAGACTGTTTCACTACAAGTACAGTGACCCTCTATGCACTCCTCTGACGTTTGTGAAGAAAGTTAAAAGAAATAATAACCACAATGACCCAAGCCCAGCACAAGGTAAGTTTGGGAGAAAAGTTAAACAAAATAACATCATTCCCAGCTCTCTAAACAAGCTTCACTGGCCTTCTGTTTACAGCAATGATCAGAGCTGGTTTTAGACTAGATGGGGTTCGGGGCAGATGCTACTACTAAGACCATGACTATATCCACTTATATGGCCTTGGTGTGTGGGAGCTAACAGCCCTCAGAAGCTCTGAAGGTCTGAATATTCTGTGATGCATTTATCCCTTTTTATAAGAAATACTGAAATTACTGTAAACTGAGCAAGCCAAAAGATGACAAGAAAGTCAGTTACTATCATCCTGACAACCTCCATCAAGCAGTTACAGCCACAAATGTACACTTCAGATGTCACATCATAATAAAGACAGTGGTCAGGTAATGCATTTTACCTTTGTTTCAAGCAAACAGTTGCCACACTTTAAAACATTCCAGATGATGGCCTGTTCAAAAATTCTAACTAATGAAAGAGATTCAGTGTTATCCTTCAGATTAGCTTTTTCCTACATCCTTTCAACACATCCGATAATAATTGTAGAAAAAATAATCAAATTAAATGTGGGTTCTGGGCAGTTGCCCTTTTTGTACACAACTCTAAGTGGGGCTGGTTTTAGACTAGATGAGGTTGTAATATTGTGTGTGTCCACAGGCAAAAAAAAAACAGTGATATTTTTAAGCACAGATACACTGACACTGCTCCTGAAAGTTAGGTCTATCACAAGATACACACACACACACACACACACACACACACACACACACACACACACACACACACACACACACACACACACACACACACACGCACACACTCACCACACTATTATTGGTTTTACACCAATTGTGAAAAAGGCATTGATTGATACTACCATTGTCATGCCAGACCAAGGACTACTGTTTAACAACTATCAAACAACAGCATGGGTAAGTTACTTGTATCCACAGATGGCCTCTGTACTCATCAGTTACACTCACTTTACTGTGGGCACATCAGACATCAGATAGTGGGAAAGAATAAAAAATAAAGACAAAATGTCAAAATACCAAAGTTTTCTATTGTACGTCACATAAACACAGAGCACACTTACAAAGCCACATCAGTGACTGACTTATAACTCATAAAACAGGTCAGAAACAAATTTCAGGTATCAAAACTTACTTAAATGATTTCTTATTCAGAAAATATAAAACATATCGTCCACTCAGAGGCAATCTCTGCTTAACATACAAGGCCATGTCAAACCCAGAGCTGTTGGACATGCTACACTTAAAGAAATCCCAAGCCCTCAGAGTCACATGCTCCAGGGATCTAAACCTTGTCATCACAATAAACAAAACATGCTGGAGAGATAGGTTCCTGACCCAGAGACTCCCCAGACTCTGGAATAGACTGCCCATACATGTCAAGCAGAGCGCCTCTTTGGCCCTCTTCAAAAGGAACCTTGACGATTGGATGGAAGAAATGAAATTCACCCTGGGGATCACATCAGTCACCCTGCTAGACAGGGGTCCAGGAAGTAAATAGTGTGGGAAGAAATAGCCAGGGAATTGTTATGGCTAGGCTTGTATAGGCCCTAGGGCCGATAGCCTAGTACCAACCTATGAACCAAAGCACATAGAATGCTCAAAATGAATTTCTAATTAAATGAAATATCAGAAACTGCATATATTGATAAAAATATTCAAAATAATTACAAAAATGTTTGAAATAAAGCTTGAATTGGATAAAATGTATAAAATAAGGAAAATTACCACATTTTTTCGCTATGAGCTATTTTTTCGCATTAATTAAAGTTATATGAGATATCCGAAGTATACAAAATGTTCACAAGTTTGTGCAGTATTACAGTACAGTTATTTTGCAAAGTACAGCCATTTCAAAGCATATTTCACAAAGTACAGTATTTTCAAGAGTTTATTGTGCATTTGAATGTTATTACAAGTACTGGCTGTGTGTGCATGTTCGTATATAATTACAAGGGCCAAATTTTCACTGTGTTTGGGCATACTTTGTTGGCATGGCTGAATGATTTTGAAAACCAGGTCCACTTGTCTTTGATAATAATTTTGCAGAGAACTGAAGAGCATTTGAGCAAGAGTACGATATTTTCATAAAAGCTGCATTTTTCTGATAAAGATGACCATACAAAGGCATTTATTCTGCTTAATTTAGCTGGTTAAGAAGCCATTGAAAGAGAGTGTTCATTTGTGTATGCACCTGCTGTATTTGCAGGAAAAGGGGAAACTGTCATATAGTGGTACCGCCTTAGTCAAGGGAAGACCCCGAGTGCTTAAAATATAAATATAGAGAAATGTGTAAACCCCAAACGAATATTACAATGGAAAGGCACTTATTTTACACAAGAGATCAAAAGCCTATGCATACAGCTCCTGCCAGATTACAACGCATGATGCTTAAATTGCAAAAGTATAATTTCAATCTTGTCTACACAAAAGGCAAACTTTTTTATATTGCTGATACTTTATCCAGATCGACAAGAAATACCACTGAACAGCATGAAAATAAGAAAATTGATTTTGAAGTCATGGAAGTGTGAAATTTTTCTTCCACACATCTAGATGAGCTTACAAGTCATAGAGCCTCAGATCCAGTTCTTCAGAAGCTCAACCACTTTATCAGTAGAGGATGGCTGTCAAAGCAATCTTGCTTACCAGTAAACCTGCAACCATATTTTCTTTACAGAGATGAGATTTTGTCAGATAATGGTATCATCACAAAAGGTCCAAAAGTGATTGTTCCAAAGTCCTTGCAATGAGAGTATATTACCATTTTGCATCGTGGCCACCCAGAAGCAGATTCTACCAAAAGAAGGGCAAGAGGTCTAGTATTCTGGCCTTTTATGTCAAGGGACATTGACGGAGTACCTTCATCTTGTTCTCTATGTAACAGTATTAAGCCGCATCAACAGAAAGAACCACTTCAGCTAAACCAGATTCCTGAATTACCTTGATCGACAGTAGCTACAGACATTTTCGAGTGGAATGGTCAACATTAGTTGGTGTTAAGAGACTCTTAATCCAATTGGTTTGAGATTAAACTTCTTCCTAATCTAGCATCCAATACTGTCATTACAAAGATGAAGCATCATTTTGCAGTCCATGGTAGTCCGCCCAAAGTTATTTCTGACAATGGTACACAATTTACAAGCCAGCAGTTCAAAAGATTTACTGAAGAGTGGGACTTTACTCATGTTATGAGTAGCTCTGAGTATCCACAGTCAAAAGGTTTGGCAGAACATGCAGTTCAAAGTGAAAAACATGTACTAGAGAAGTCGAAATGAGACAATAATGATGTGTTCTTGAATCTCAGAAATATTCCTCATGATAAACATCTTGGTTCACCTGCACAAAGATTTTGGTCGAGAAAAACCAGAACCACACTACCAATTAGCAGTCATCTAGTGGTTCCATGCGTCAAGAACCACAGATCAGTGAAAGTGAATCTGTTGGAGAAGTGCTTATTCCAGAAGTCCTATTATGATAAGACCAGCAAACTGCAAAACCCATTACGAGAAGGGGAGATAGTGAGGATGCAGACGTCCAAAGTCGTGAGAAGTGTATGTACAGAGCTGAGATTATACATTTTGGAATCACAAGGAGTACAGTTTAGGCGAAATCAGAAACATTTGGTCCTGGTGTCTGAGCCTGTATTGCAATATCATACCTGAGAGAAAGACTCTAAATCTCAGAGTCACTTACCTAGCGTTCCAGTTTCAGAGGACGTTTCAGTAGATATCCCTGTTCCAGAGAAGAATCCCAAAACTCCAGAATCTGTTTAATCAACAATGACTGCCCTGTTGCTAACCCCATTTCTGAGTGCTATATCACTAGATCAGGTCGCATTTCCAGACTATGTTCCACATACAAGGCAACTAAGACATAAGCGTTGTGTCTATTTTTTATTGTCTGTATAACTGCATGTCAACAAATGTAAAATAAAATAAAATAAAAATAAAAATAAAAAAATAAATGTCTTTTTCAAATGTTATTTTATTGTAGGCAATTCATTAAAGCGGGAGGATGTAGATCAATAGGTATGTATACCTATAAGAAGCTTTCCATGGGTTGCACATGTGTATAAATACTGAGCACATGCGAGCCTGACTGCTATTTTGCAGTAAGCTGTTGAGATGTAAGCATGCATGTCTGTGTAGTCTGTCAGTTAATCAGTTTGTTTATATTTTGTAATGCTGCTATTCATCCTAATGTGTTTCTATGTAATAAAGTATATATACGAACTACCCCGCCTGTTCGCCTTCAACTGTAAACCAAGACAAGCGCCACCTAGTTTATAACTTTAAGATGTTACTGGTAAGGAAAGACTGGGGCTGGATCTTGCAGTATGTGAGGAGCCCCAACCCTAAGTCACTGTAACACTGCCAGTCAGAAATTCACTTTTAGTACACTTTTATTAAACTTGCCCTTGTGGAGACAATATTTAATGTAAGCTTTTCCCTGGCATCATCCATATCTATCACAGAATTGTATACAGATGCCACTTAGTGCAACTGACATCATAACCAAGTTCAGGCATGACTTTGCTGTTGAAAACAGCAAAAAAACAAAAAACAAAATGAAAGTCTTTATCGAAGTAAGGTACCTATGTTACAAAAACAGCATCTAAAAAGACAAGCGCTCCGTTTACATTATCCTCTTTTCTTTCTCCCTAATACTGTGTTCTTCTGCCTCTTTCCTCATAAATTACATATTCAGGTGCAGTAGCAGCTCTGTTTACATAATCACGTCAGTGGGTTTGAAATTGTGATGGAAACTGAGAGGAATCAGAACCATTACAAATTGTAATTTAAAATGGCCACACAAAAGTTAATGGTACCCTGTCATTTTAAGAACAAATATGGAATGTTTCAGCAAATCTCAACCAGTAGCACCTCCCAGCATAGGACACTGGTCATCTGTGGCACTTTTCTGTCCTTCATTTTATTTAAACAAAAAAGAAACAGGGTGCATTTCTTTAATTAAAATAAACAAATAAATAAAGCTCAGAAGGCACCCCTAGCTGAGCAGCACCCTAGGCAATCACCTAGTTCACCTGTGTGTAGGGCTGGCTATGCCAATGTGGTACTTATCTACCCAGTATTTTGAAGCTAGCTAACCACCAAAACATTGAAAACCAGCAGAGACAGTCTTTATGTATGCTTCAGTGTTTCATAACCTTTACATCTACCTTTATATCTGCATGCTCCTGTGCATCCTTTGATGTACGAGCATGTGAAAGGTAACCAACAGCTATGTGTACTGTCCAGACATGCAATCTTGAGAGAATGCATCTCATATAGCTTAGGCTAGCAACAGTGATCAAATGTTGATGAGTATAAACAGCTGTGCGGCAGCAATGATTACTGCTTCACTAGTAATAGAAAAAAAAATCTTGTACTGAATTTCAAAAACTTTTCCAGCCAACTTCAACACTGAACTACAGCTAGGTATTAAGGGGAAGAAAAGTAGGTAACATGTAGTATACACACACATATGGGTCCAAGTAAAGTTTTCTAAAGAATTGTCAGATTCACGTAAGACAGATCCAGTATGCATCCTTGACACATGTCAGATTGCATCAAAAAACAACACAAACAAAAATGACCATACGCATAGTGAAAACATGTGGAGTTGACCTCATCATAATAAAATCAAATGAAACACAAGAAATAAGTTTGTTTTACATGAGACAACCCCCTTTACTTCCCACATCCCCATTATGTTTTTTTTTTACTCTGACTCTAATGTTGTTTCACCTGAGAAAAAATGTCTAAAAGGTAGTATAAAAACAAGTCTCATTCCTTTGGCAGGAAGCTTTAAGATCATTGTGCTCTCACTCATATGTGAATCCAGTAACTGCAACACAAGGTAATGATTACTTGAAGTGTTCAACTGGAGAAGTTGTGATACTAGCTCAAACAATGACTGCAAACCAGCTGATACATTCCATCTATGCTTATGAGTCACAGCTGACTCTTACAGCAACCTTTATAAATGGCCACCACCATGGCAAGATGGAAACTGAAGTAGATTATCAGAGCTTTCTTTCATATTAGACACACATACACACACACACACACACACACACACACACACACACACACACACACACACACACACACACACACACACACTTACCCACCTACGGACAATTTAGAAGTTGACAATCTTCATACCATCAGTGTAGATAAATCCATTGACAAAACTTCTTCAGGAAGTTCTCTCTGTACAAGGTTGGCTCAGTGATTACTAACTCCTAAAAAATCTTCCTCAAAATAAAAATAAATTTCTTCAGTCCCAAACCATTCCATGGTAAAAAAATTCAGCTTCACTTAACTTCTTCCAGTAACAGCATTAGTGAAACATTTTCACACAGCAAGCTACTAAGAGTAATAATACATGAAAATGTGAAATTTGATCTCCATGTAAAAGAAGCAGTCAAAAAAAGCACATCAAAAATTTGGCATACTGTAGAGGATTAAGCCTTACTTAACGGAAGATGTGAAAATACGCACAGCAGCAGCATACATACTTCCAAACCTTCTCTAAGGATACCCCATTCTTATCAAGCTTCAATCAACCCGGTTGAGCAGTGCTGTAACAAAATAGCTAAATTCACAGCTAACCTGCTGTACAGATCATATCATTGCTCAGCCTTAAAACAACTCCTCTGGTTAGAACACCATTGCTGCTTTTCTTACTTTCAAGTGACTATCACACATACTCTTATCCACAGCCCTGGAAATGTCCAAGCCCGACCAATATTGCTCCTTGGTATATTCCAAACAGAATCCTATGTTTGAGTGATAAAAACTTACTAAGTGTGACCAAATCCAACAATTCAACAGGAATAACATTCCACTCCCTCTAAGACTAGAGACTACACTTTAATCCT
This sequence comes from Protopterus annectens, assembly GCF_019279795.1. Lineage (NCBI taxonomy): Eukaryota > Metazoa > Chordata > Ceratodontiformes > Protopteridae > Protopterus > Protopterus annectens. Next base: position 292,257,487 of record NC_056737.1, read on the forward strand.
TTAAACAGAATCTAAAGCCACATCCCTGGCTAGATCAATCTACTTTCTCTCTCAATATTACATAACTCTATTTTCTATAAATCTGTTGTAATTGGTTCTGCTCTTACACTACTCCCAGCTAGAATAATACTCCTCTCTCCCTCAATACTATCATAACTGTAACTTTTCTTCATAGCTCATACCAAGTGAGCAAATTATGCAATATTAATCATCGCACCTTTGTCCTTTCTATACTATGCCTAACTCAGCAATGATATGCTCTGCTTATGTAATTAATCTAAGTACTACTTCACAGCCTCTGCTCATGTTTACTGTACTATGTGTCATGCTCAATCTACTATGTATGATGTATGTTGTCAAGCCTCACTTCTTCATTGCACACGCATCAGTACTGTATTACTGAACTTACTGTTGGAGCTTTTCTCCCCAGACTGCCACTGAAAAGCAGCACTGCCCAGATGGACCATCTTGGTAAACAAATATAAGTAAATTAAATAAATATCATATGCAGAAGGAAGAACACAGCACCCAAAGAAAACTCACATGATCACAGAGAGAAATGCACACTGTGAGGAAAAGGCAACTCACCCTAGAAATTGATTTCCGGAACCTCTAGCTGTGAGGCAGCAGTGCTACCCACTGCACCACTGTGCCACCAGCACTGGTACCAAATGCTGGTTTCACAGTAGTTTCACTGTCACTGCACAGCTGCATTAAATTTGGCTTCAGCTAGTGACTGGTATATCATTTATTTTCACTGTGTGGTGAAACATGCCCTGAATATATATCTATCTATCTATCTATCTATCTATCTATCTATCTATCTATATGATATATATAGGTCTACTTAATATAATCTAAACTCAAATAATACCTAAACTCAAAAATTTCTAAACAAAATATTGATCAAATTTAAGTTATACTAGGGAAGGGTTTATGCCTTTTCTCACTGTTGTGCAACCTCAAAGCTGGTTTTGGATGTAGTTAGATTTTGTTGGTATTTTCTGTTTAGATATTTTTTACTTTATTTTATTTTAACTAGACCCATACATATATGGGTTTCTTGGCATATGTCAGTTTTAAGTTAAATCATCCTCTATACTGTCAACACACTTTAATCAACAAGAACAGAAAGGCGACAGATGGTCAAGATCAACAGTTCCAGTGGTAGGGGACTATATCTTTTCCTCAAGGACTGTGCAATTGCTGAGTTGGTATATATAATTAACAGCCCAGGTGCAGGAAGATGCAGGGGGGCTTGCCCTCCTGCAAAAAAAAACATTTATTTTTCTTTGCAAGTTCTGAGTATTAGTCTTGCTACAGGTGCAGTAACATGTCATAGTTTGTCCATATGTGTCAACATTTGTATGGATCGACTAGCAGTAGCAAATCTAAACACATAAACATATATATGTGTATATATATATATGGATCTCCTACTACTCACCGAAAGCACATTTCACCGAAAATCAAATTAGTGTGCACTTTTCACCGAAAGCACAATTCACCAAAAGTATATATGGCCTTTTCCCCACTGTAGTGCGACCCTGGAGTTAGTATATATAGTGAGGGGGGGTGTGGGGGGGCACCGCCCCTACATTGGGAGGTGTTGGGGGCGTAGCCCCCCACATATTTTATGTATATATTATTTGTCAGAGAACAGTAATATATTGCAATTACATATATCCATGTATATAATTCAAAATATTTAAAATATGTGGGGGGCTATGCCCCCCACACCCCCCAATGTCGGGGGTGGTGCCCCCCACCCCCCTTACTATATATACTAACTCCAGGATCGCACTTCAGTGGGGAAAAGGTCATATATAACTTTCGGTGAAATGTGTTTTGATGAATTGTGTTTTCTGTGAATTGTGCTTTCGGTGAAAAGTGCACGGTGAAATGTGTTTCAGTGAAATGTGCTTTCGGTGAATAGTAGGAGCTATATATATATATATATATATATATATATATATATATATATATGTGTGTGTGTGTGTGTGTGTGTGTGTGTATATATATATATATATATATATATATATATATATATATATATATATATATTATACATATATATATATGTGTGTGTGTGTGGTGGGGGGGTTAGCATAGAGGTGGAGTGGATGGCATTGTCGCCTCACAGCAAGAGGTCCCCTGGTTCGATTCTCGGCTAGGGTGCCTTCTGTGCAAAGTCTGCATGTCCTCTGTGTGTTCGTGTGAGTTTCCTCTGAGTGCTCCCATTTCCTCCCACATTCCAAAGACATGCAGTGGATTGGACATTCTAAATTGGCCATAGTTGTGAGTATGCATGCGAGTGTGTGGTGTGGATTATCTATCCCAGTTGTTGAAGTGACAACCTGATCCCATGTGCAAAAATGGGAAAATGGGGTTGTGGATGGATATATATATATATATATATATATATATATATATATATATATATATCTCACCGAAACGCAGAAGAAGACCCGAGAAGACGAAGTGCAGAAGACCATATGCGAGGCCAGAATGCAGCGAAATAAGGCGACGTAGGTAAGTGGAGGAAAGCACCGGAAGTTAAGTGCCGTAGGGTGGGGGTAGAGGGTGTGTAGGAGCTGGTGCGGAGGCAAGTGGGGTGGGAAAGTGTATGAAAGGGGGGGTGGTATAAGTGAGTTAGGGCCGGGGAGCGGTGTGGTAAGTGTGTGTAGTGATTGTGTTTGGGTTTTTTGTATGGTTATATGGGTTTCGTGATTTTGCGTTGTCGGTGTTGTGGTGTTTCGGTGAAGTCAGGTAGAACCATATATATATATATATATAATATATATATATATTTGTATGCATATTTATCATAAACCAGAAGCAAATATCACACAGATTTATCTACATAAGTGAGCTCATACCACCCATAAAACTTTAATGCTGAACTTCCTGCAAGTCCTTAAAGACAGAATGGCAATCCTGGCTACTGTCTGCTTCTGAGAATCCAAGTATACATCCCAGAAAGCTCTACAAAACATTATCAGAGAGTGACTGAAGTGCTCCTTTCTAAATATAGGCACAAATGTAGACTCGTACAGTGGCTCTTTCAAGCAACTTTATCTTTTTATTTGATATAACATCTAATCATAGGTTCATAGGTTTAAAGGTAGGTACTAGGCTATTGGCCCTACGGCCTATATAAGCCTAGCCAAAAAGGTACCCTGGCTTTCGCCATCCAAGGAAATTATCTTCCTGTGCCCCTGTCAAGCAGAGCCACAGAAGTGATCCCCGGAGTGAATTTCCTATCTCCCATCCAATCATCAAGATTTTTCTTGAAGAGTGCTAATGAGGACCTTTGTTTGATACAGATAGGTAGTTTGTTCCATAGTATGGGAAGTCTCTGGGACAGTAATCTATCCCTCCAGCATGTTCTGTTTATTGTGGTTTAGGTCCCTAGAGCATATTGCTTAGAGGGATTGGTATTTCTTTAAGTGGAGCATGTCTAACAGCTCTGGGTTTGACATAGCTTGGTATGTTAGGCTGAGATCGCCTCTGAGTGGGCGATATGTGACAGAGTAAAGCTGGAGTTTTTTGAGACGGTCTGCGTAGGGCATCTGTTTGAGGCCGGTATTCCTCTTTGTGAGGTATTTCTGCAGCCTTTCCAGTTGTAGATGTCTTGTGAGGTACATACCAAAAGGGGCACTGTATTCTGTAATGGGTCTAATGAGTGACTTGTAGAGGGGAACAATGACCTCTTTCTTCCTGGATGAGAAACCTTTTGTGATGAGGTGTGCCACGTAGAAGGATTTCCTGACTACTGTGGCGATGTGATTATCAAACGAGAGACTACTGTCCACCTGTGTCCCAAGGTCTCTTATCACACTTTCGGTGTTAAGTAGACTACCGCCTATGTGGTAGGTCATGGGTACAGAGTTTTTACCAAAAGGGATGACCATGCACTTTTTGGCATTGAGGTTGAGGCCATGCTTTGACACCAGGCATCTGTCTCAGTGAGGCCCTTTTGTAGGATGTCCACATCGTTAAGAGTTTCGATTATGGCTCCTAGTTTGCAGTCATCTGCGAACTTCGTTAGCCAAAGACCTTCTGTGTTAGCCTGTACTTCAGAGAAGTAGATACCACACAGGAGAGGACCCAGAACTGAACCCTGTGGTACTCCACTTGTCACTGATCTGAAGTCGGATTTGGAGTCTGCTATTTTCACAGTGTGGGTTCTGTCAGTGAGCCAGTTGTCAACCCATCTTGTGACATATGGATTTATACCTAGTTTAGTGAGTTTATCTATAATTCCAGAGTGGGGGATGGTGTTGAAAGCCTTGACAAGATCCAGATAGGCTGTGTGAACTACCTTACCCTCATCTACGGCTTCGGTGACCGTTTCAAAGAAGTCTATCAGGTTTAGAAGACATGATCTGCCTTTTATAAACCCCAGCTGGGTGGGGTCCAGAGTTTGAAGATTACCAGTGTCATTGTTTATAAGTTCCATGATGATATGTTCTACAGTCTTGCAGACCAGGCTCATCAGGCTAATGAGGCGGTAGTTCCTGGGGTCCGTAATGGCTCCCCCTTTGTGGAGTGGGATAACCGTCGCTGTGCGTCATTCAGTGGGCACAAAGCCTGAGGTGAGGCTATGATTTAACATGGTACTTAGGTGGGGTGCCAGTTCATTCTGTAGTTCATGTAGAATGCAGCCTGGGATGTTGTCAGGTCCCATGGATGCTGTGTTCTTGGCTTTGGAGAGTGTGTTTTTTACCTGTGCAGCCGTGATTACAGCAACTTTGCATTATTCCGGTATAAAGATGGGCCCTTTAGGGGGTGAGAGGGGGGTAAAGTTAGCACTGAACCTATCTGCCAGGATGTTGGCAATATCAGTTGGTTCTGTATATTTGGTGCCATTGTGCTGTAATGCAGATCTCAGTGTTGCCATTGAGATCCTTGACATAGCTTTAGAATGCTTTGTGGGTGTCTTTAGAATCAGTGGCAATTTTGTTTTCGTAACTAGCTTTGGAGGATTTTATGAGGGATCTCAGCTTCTTAGTGAGGCTGACCACAGAGTTCCTCCAGTCATGGGATTTTACTCTTTTTTGCAACAGTTTCTTTCTTCTGTTGTAGAGTTTGTTTATGGCAGGAGACCACACGATTGGCTTCCTTTTTTGGAGGACAGCATCTTGGTTCTGTTAGGGATTGCACAATCCATGCACTTGTGTAAATCCTTACAAAGTGCATTTGTGTAGGATTCAGCAGTTGTACTTCTACTGTCCGTCTGCATGGGTGTCGTGAAGTTTGCCACTTCTGTCTTAAGAAGCATGAAGTTGGCTTTGGAAAAACTTTTTACAGTGGTTTCCCTAATGGTGGGTGGGGGCGGGATGTGGATGTCTATAGTGATTAGTTTGTGGTTGGATCTGACCAACGAGGACTTGACCTCTGGTGTGCAACACCGGTTGCCCGTGTTTATAATGACCAGGTCTAGGAAACTGCTGTCCCTGATGGGGGTGTGGATAAGTTGATCCAAGGTGTTGGAATTTATGAATTCCAGAAAACATTAAGCAAATGTGTTGGTACATGAGTAGTTTTCCCAGTTAATAGTGGGGTAGTTGAAATCACCCATTATTAAGGTATTAGGTTGTACTCTAATATTTTCCAGTGTATCAAGAAATGAGGAGTGGGAATCCTGGGGCATGATGGGCGATCTGTAGCAAGCAACAATTTGGATTGTGGTCTTGCCCAGAGTTAGTTGCACTTGGATAATCTCAGATGCATTATGTTGAGCAACTAGCCTGGAGGTGTGGATATCCTTAATGAATATGAACACGCCTCTGCCTTTAGTGTTTCGGTCCAAGTTAGGTGGCCGAAAGGTGTGGTATGAATTATAGCCTGGCAATGCAGGGGTGCTCTCTGGAGCCTTGAACCAGGTCTCTGTCACTGCACAGATGTCGATGTTCTCCATTTTAAGGAGTGCCTCGAGTGAGTGCATTTTGAGGTTTAGACTTCTAGCATTGAGTAGCATTACCCTCAGATTTTGCTTGCTTGTAGCTGTTACAGTGGTGAATTTGTCATTTGAACCTTTACATGCCTAGAACAAATATGCATTGAGTTGGTGTTAACACCAAAAATAAAATGTATATAAATTTCTCTTCAAAAATGGTCTTTTATGTCAGTGGGACATGTGCTAGTACCTTCCTAAATACAGATGTATATGAAATATCACACATAAAATGACGATCATGGTGGACATGTCATTATACCTACAATTAGTAATTGTAATCTACAACTAAATGTCATGAAATGGTTTTCTGACAGTTCTGTTAGAGAATATCTGACAGTTTTAAAAACAGAGTCCGACACCAGTAGGTATTACCAGTAGGCCTACATAACCATTAAATTGTTTAGTTCTGAGAGATTTAGTTCATAAGTCTAACTAAAATAATATTGATTTCTTAAACATTGACATTGTTGGTCATTTTAAATGTCCTAGTAAAATACACACTTTTGACAAGTGAAAACCAATATTCATAAAGCTAAAATGCCCCATTCACTGACTTCAGTATCATTAGATTATGTAAAGTAAACTAATTCTTTTGCCTTGAACAATTCATAAGAAATTCTGAAACCATTTTAGTGATATATACATTTATTGGCAGAGTTAAATTAGGCTTAAAAATGGCCATTACAAATTAACAAACTGCAACATTTCCAAAATTTTCGCTATGGCCTGAGTACATCAATAAGGACTTAAAAAGTGAAAAGTCATGTGCATTTAGAAGCCATGTAGCTGAAACACTGGGATGTCCTTAACGGTTCATACGAATATAAGCCACGGGCCTCTACTACAAGTTTAAGGTACTAACAGCGAAAACTCTAGCTTAGCTAGAGCTTTCTTGGAGATTTTACTGAATGGTTTGTCTCTGTGATATTTTTAACCTTTGGTTTAGACATTATAAGTCTACAATGAAACTATTAGTTATCTCCAAGGTAACACACATAAAGGATATCTATTTAATAATATATATATATATATATATATATATATAGTTCCCACCATAGTGGGGAAAACAATATAATACATAAATAAAACCCACCCAGAATGTAAAGAGATGAAGTGGATTCTAGAATTACATGCAGACGGTAGGAAAGTACTTAATGGAACTGTCCCTTTAAGACCAATTCATAGATCACGTGACTTTGTGAGGTAAATGTGTTTAAAAACTGGTTTTCTTCTAACAGTTTTTAGATCTGATGAAGCACCTGTTTAGAAAGGCGTGAAAGTGCTTATCTTTGTTTTAGCCTGCTTTTATGGTTTTATTTTCCTTCTTTGAATAAAATCCATGATTTTATACAGCAACTGCCGGGTCTGACTGGTTGGATTTACTTCTGTTTTGACCTTTTTGTATTTAACCAGTCTTAATCCAAGTTTACAAAGTTTTTCTCTATATTTAAGGTAGCCGTGTTTTAGCCTTACTGTTTTTTTTTCATTTCTGAACAGTTAAATTAATATATATTTACATAAGGGGGGTGTAGTGGGGTAAAGTTACTATGTGAGGGTGCAGGGAGATTTATAAGAATCAATAAACTGATTTCATCTGCAGTTTTGTCAAATGTATCTTTTGATAAGTTTGAGTCAACCAGTATCCTTCCAGGGACTTTCACTTCAACTGCTTATAGCAGATCCAGTTTTAGCATATTCTGCTCACAGCATTCAAGGAGGACATTGTGCAGAGGCTTTTCAATGTATTCACAAACAACCAAAGTACAATCCAGGAAGTTCAATTACCTTGTGACTGACAAAACAGTCAGTCAAGAAAGTAGCATACTACTGTGTAGTACAATACTCAAGTTCTGCCAGCAAATAAACAGTTATTCAGGAAGCTGACCATAAAGCTACCAATTTACCAAACAAAATAACTCACATTTAATAAGCAGCGCTATTACTACATCCAGAGAGTATATTTTTAGAGTACAAGCCATAGTAATTATGCAGACGTGACTGGCAGCATATCTCATAAGAACAAAGACCAGAGAGTAGCTAATTATGTAACAAAAAATAACTTATTAGCTGATCTAAAGGAAATAATTAATAGATTAAGTAGATACCGTACTGGCAAGCAGCCACATCTCAGTGCAAGGCTACCTACAAGAACAAAAACAGAATAATTAATTAAATGACTAAATGAATAACAAAACTCATGAGAACAAAAGGCAAGAGTGGTAGTTATTTAACTAATGCATCTTACAAGCTGCTACAGAGAAAATAATTAATGCAAGACACTGATGAACAAATAAAGAAAAGTGCAATTGAATGTTTGCAAAATGTCAGATAATGATACAGTGCAATGGATCATGAAAATATTTGCATCTTAGGTGGTAGTCTTCACTATGTAAAGACTAAGTAGTGCATGTTCCCTAAATGCTAAAAAAAAAGTTCTAATTGTGCACTGCAAAACAATATAACATGGGGTGCAGAATATTTGGAAGGGTAGGAAAGTGGCATCCTGAGTCAAAGGTTTAGACTGAGCCTTGGCATTTTTAATTAGGCACAAGTCTAAGCCGTGATGGTTCCTGTGCAGAACAAAAGACTGACTTGGGGAGATGAATATATTCGGAGATGAAATATTCTCTAAGCCAGATTCCATAAAGCCTACAAGGTCCGTTTACACCATACACACGTCGCTGCAGCACACCGTTTTGGATTCAGTAGGTGGCTCTACACAGTGTGTAGGGCTGCTCATAGCTGCTCAGACAAGTGTGGCATGCAAATTACAGCATAAGCAGCTGAATTGTATGCTAATCAACCAATCCAAGATGGAGGAGCGATTCAACAAGCTAAAAAGCAACTGTGTAGACTCAGTGCTTGTTTTTCCTGTGAATTCCAGAACTATTTGGAATACATTCATGAGAAGGAGTCTACACAGAAACAATCTTAGGGGCTGCTGTTGCTTTAATTGATGTGTACGTGCAACGAGCTGAAGTCTATGCTGCTGCTGCTGCTGCTAATAGACAAAAGCCAAGAAAGAGAAGAGCTTTCAGACCCTGGGTAACTTATCACAACCTACATGATATGTAAATTAAAGAGTGCTACAGGGAGGATAGAAACACACTACAGGAACTCTGCAACCTCTCTCATCCTCAACTCAGAGCAAGGGAAAACTGATGCGAACCCATTCCGGTGGAGACAAAATTACGTGTAGCACTTAGAATCTTAGCTACATGTTCCTTTCAGAGACAAACAGGGGACATGCTGGGGGTGTCACAGGCATCAGCATCGAAAATGCTCCATCAATTCTTGATTGCTATGCTCCAACATGCTAGTGACCACATATATTTTTCCCATACTCATGAGGATTGGGCCATAAATATATGTGAGTCCTACTCTGTAGCACACTACTTTGAAGTACTTGGTGCCATAGTCTGCACATATGCAGTAATTAAGCCACCACCCAGGAAACAGGGAAGGCTCTACATGAATAGAAAAGGGCTTTCATTCTATTAACTGCCAGGTTATGTGCAATGCCAAGAGAATCATCTTGAAAGTGTGTGCTGGCAACACTAGCAGTTACCACGACTCACATATCTGGCACACCTCCCAGCTGTATCAGATGTTCAACACTGGGAGGAAAATTCCACAGGGTCATTTACTGGGGGATGCAGGTTATGCACTGGATCCGTGGCTGATGACACCCATCAGAAATGTAAACATGTCACTGAAGAATGCCATAATGAGGCACACACTCAAACCAGAAATATCATAGAGCATGTGCCGGGGCTGTTGAAGTCATGGTTCTAGTGTCTAGATATATCTAGGGGCGTCCTGCCGTACAATGCATGGACATTGTTAGAAAAATATGTATTTGAACATGTATAAAGTGCTAGTTTAAAAGCAAATAGTATATAATGCATTTTATTCTATTTACAATATGGCAATAAGAATGATTTTACATGTAATTGCTTGAAGCTTTGGAGCTGCAGTGTATTTGAACTCTGACCCTGGCAGTAGCCAGCTCAGCAAGCTTATGTTTTTCACTAATGATTATCTGCTGGGTCAGGAAATTAAATGTATAAAGCATTAAAAATCTTCTTCCTTCCTCTGGGATAATTGGCCTTGTGAATGTTATCAAAGATAAGACACAGCTGCTAAAGTAAAGTTGCAAGAAGAACAAAGAAGTATATTACAAGACTGAACCAACTATTGTATTCGAACAGGCCTGAAACCTTGAAGGAGTAACATTTACAGAAAGACATTATAACTAACCAGGTGCTTTGTAAGGCTGTATTATTCCCATGGGAAAACTTTTAAAACGTTATAACATCAGCTTTTTCTTATGAATAGAATATTGTAGACCATAGTGATGTAGATGCCCTGTGACTAACCACGTCAGTAAGGTGGGCACAGCTTGAGTGTTAAACCTATATAAAATTGTGTATTTCCTGCATCATGTCAGACAAAACTCTGTACTTGTATGGTTTTTTGCCTCCTGGTGTACACTAGTAAACTTTTGCATCTGAGCCTCCTGTGTTGTTATCATTTGTTTTTTATTTAACAGTTTGGTCCTTCGGTAAACGGAAGCCCTCAGACAGCTACAGATCAGAGTGTACCGGTGGTCGAATACTGCGCAGGAGAAGCTACCGAAACGGTTCTTCTTGAAACACAAAGACCTCTGACTGAATTGTCGTTTTGAGAGGCTGGCCACTTTCTGATCTGCGGCCGAAGAGCAGTCTCGAACTGGTCGACCCAGGAGGCTCAGGTAGGAAGATTTTTGCCTTTTTTCTGTTTTAGATCAGGGACTAGGTTACAGTAAATGTCATTGTCAGAAGATTTGTTATACAGATCAGGGACAAAAAGGAAATTACTGTATATTTTGTCAGAGATCAGGGAAACAGAATAAGGTAGGCAGTTATTCTAGATAAACTGTGTAAGGAACTGAAATACCACGTGGTGAAAAGGGTTACGTAACATTTTCTTTTAGAATGGGAAATCAGTGCACTAAAAACTCGCGAGATCTGCCCCTAACTGACGACGCAAAATATATGCAATTACAACGGGCTGATAATGTAAGGTATTATACAAAATGGGTTAATAAATATGGATTTGATGGTAAATTAAATAAGATTTAATTAGTTAAACTTTTAAAACAGCTTAAATCTGGCGCAGAAGGTCAGGCAAAGAAACAACAGCGATTAGGCATTCCTCAGGCACACAGGTGGATTGAGGAAGTAAACCGAAGGGAACAAAAAACTAAAAATGCTAAAACGTTATTTTTAGACAAAGAGGATAATAATACAGTAATAGCGACGGCCCCTCCCCCTCCACCCCCTCCAATGCCTTTTTCAGGATATGAAGCAGGAGGACAAGCTGGTCCACCTCCACGTTATCCTGAAGTCACAAGAACACTAAAACCATTTGTTAGAGATCCTATTGAAACTAGGTCCCGGACACGTAAAACACTTGGGGACACAGACTTATATCAAGTAGGGAGAAACACACTAGACGAGAGTGAGGAAGAAATCTGTCCACTAATCGAGGTACCAAATCCTCAGGCAGGACAGGAAGGGCAGGACCCAACTCTTCTAGTATATAGACCATGGACACCGGAAGATATTCGGAAAGCTACAGAGGGAATCCCTCATACAAAAGTTAATTACACAAAGCTTTTACAAGATTTACAAGGTATGAGACTAAGTTACCACTTGAATGGGGAAGAAGTAGAAAAGGTAGTTAGACAGATTGTGGGTCCAGACTGGCACATGATTTGTGGCACCTGGAATCCTCGTAACGCAGAGCTTAAACCACTCCCACATAGTGACGCAGAATTAGACAACAGAGTGAAAGGTCTTACAGACCGAATTTCTGAAAAATGGAAACCTAGAGCAGATTGGACTTGCATTAACCAATGCATACAACAGGAGAATGAAACTGTAGATGGGTACTATGGTAGATTATTGGAATGTTTCAATAACCATAGTGGTATGGCTATTCCTGAAAATCAGACACATGATACTTCGTATGAACAGCAACTGAAAAATGCGTTTTTAAAAGGTTGCATTGCACCTATCAGTAGCTTTATTACAAAGCATATGATAGATCATCGAACAAGTAGGCTACAAGCCTTACTTGAATATGCTAGACATGCTGAAAGACACTTTAATAGTAAAAGAAAAAGAAGACACAGGTCTTCACAGCTGAAGACGGAGCTGAGGTCTTTGTAGTACAGTCAGGTAAAAAGGGTAAGAAAAATACCCAGGGAAATAGACAATCTGACAAAAGGTCAGAAGATTTTGAAGAGAGAAAAAAGAAAGGTGAGTGCTTTAAGTGCGGAAAGAAAGGACATTTAGCAAGGGATTGCAGGCTAAATAAAAAGGTGACTACAGAAAATAAAGGTGATGAGGACTGACTATATGATAGTGATGAAAATCAGAAATCATCAGGGAAAGAAAACAAACAAAGGGCAAATGTAAATGTAGTGGAAGGAACAGAGTAAGTGCAAGCAGATGTAGAGGATGAAGAAAGTGAAATTTTAGGTTTGGCATTACTGAGCTTGGAGCTCTATTTGGCAGACACAAAACCGGAAGTTACACTTCTGGTGGAAGGAAGGGAAGTGAAATTCTTGTGTGACTCAGGAGCGTCACGAACTTTGATACACCCCTCAAAGTTACCAGAATCTTCCGAATCACCTGATTATATATTAGTGAAAGCAGCAAATGGACAGCTATATAGGGAGCCACTCTCCCATGATATAGCAATAACTGACCCTGTTTCAGGTATGACTCAGAAAAGTAAAATTGTAGTTTCTGCAAAATGTCCAGTAAACTTACTGGGAAGAGATCTTATGCAGATATTTGGCATAGCGGTGGTTCCCACTATGCAGGGTATGGAGGCACAAAGACAAATGGATATTTTGTGGTGCGACCGGAGGGTGAAACTTTTTACTGGTACAGCCAGGACCTAGTTACGACTGGTCCAGGGGCAGTAACCGAGGAACTGATGAATGTAGCCATCAGTAAGGCCCCCTCCCTTGACACTGATCAACAGCATTTGTTACACTGTACTCTATACTACTGTAGCATGCCAGGACCTGATAAAGAATATGAGCAAGAATTATTCAAAAATCCTGCTAACAGATTAGTATTACGAACCTTGTATTGGGATACTGAGGGAAACAGTGTGGTAAGCTGTTCATTGCCTCAGGAATTTATGACACTGTACAAATCTAATCGACTACCACATCTCAGCTTGACAAAGAATAAGGATGTGAGATGGGCAGACTTAGGAGAAAAAGTAACAAGATGGGAAAAACAAACTGAGTTAGAATTTTCAGAACAGGGAATACAAAAACAGAAATTGAATTGGCTAACACAGACACATCCAGCTGTACACTTACAAACTAGTGAAGACAGCTGATTAGCATTCTTATTAGAAGAAGAAGAAAAAGCCTTGTGTGACATACCAAACATTCTTTGGTCAACAGGTAAATCAGATGTAGGACTTATTCAAACAGCAGGACCAGTAACTATTACACCAAAATCAGCATTTAAACCACAGAAAAGACAATACCCCTTGAGGAAAGATGCAGAGCAAGGAATCAAGCCTATAATAGCAGCATTACTCAAGGAAGGAGTACTGGTAGAATCTCTTGATTCACCATGTAACACCGCTCTATTTCCTGTTAAAAAAGCAAATGGGGAATGGCGGATGGTACAGGATTTACAAGCTGTAAACAATGCAATAATACCCAGAGCACCTACGGTGCCAGACCCACACACCTTGTTGAATGATTTGAAACCACAACAAAAATATTTCACTGTGGTAGATATAAGCAATGCTTTCTTTTCAATACCTATACATCCTGATAGCCAGTATTGGTTTGCATTTACATTTCAGGGTAAAAGATATACCTATATTGTGAAAGTCCAACGATATTTGCACAAGAAATGGCAAGCAACCTGGCAGGGTTTACCCCACCAGGAGGTAGTCAGATTCTACTTTATGTAGATGACATCTTGCTAGCAGCCCCTACCCAGCATCAATGCAGGGAGAATATGATAGCATTATTGAGATTTTTAGCAGCACAAGGACACAAAGTAAAAAAAAGTAAATTACAACTTTGGAGAAAACAAGTTAGATACCTAGGATATGTAATATCCAATGAAGGTAGAATATTAGATGAAGACAGAAAAACAGCGATTTTACAGGCACCTAAACCAGCAACCAAGAAGGAAATGATGTCCTTCTTGGGAACGACTAATTTTTGTCGAAGCTGGATATCAAACTATGCTTTAGAATCTGCTCCACTGGCTGATTTAATATATAAAACACCAATGGCAGCACAAGATGTATTACAATGGACACCTGAAGCAGAAACAGCTTTCTGCAGACTAAAACAATTGATAGCTTCATCATTAGTTTTAGGTCTTCCAAATTACCACAAAAGATTTTTTCAGACCGTAGATTGTAAACAGGGATACATGACGTCAGTTCTGACGCAACAGCATGGGGATAAGCAACGCCCCATAGCTTACTATTCATCACAGTTAGACCCAGTGGCACGATCATTGCCTCACTGTGTGCAAGCAGTAGTCGCAGCTGCAATGGCAGTACAGGCTTCGGCCTCAGTGGTATTATTCCACCCTCTCACATTGAGAGTGCCTCATGCAGTCGCGATAATTTTACTGCAAGAAAAAATAGCATATCTATCTCCTGCTAGACATCTTTCATGTATGACCATACTGCTGAGTCAACCTCATATGGTAATTGAACGTTGTACAACATTAAATCCATCAACGTTACTTCCAACTCCTGTGGATGGCACACCGCACAGTTGCCTGCAGGAAATTGAGCAAATAACTTTACCCAGACAAGACCTCACTGATATGCCCTTGGATGATGCCGAGGTGACATTTTATGTGGATGGCTCATGCAGAAAGGGTCCTACAGGGAAAAATCTAGTAGGATATGCAGTAGTCACAGATACAGAGATTTTAGAAGCCCAACCCTTGCAGCATAACCTGTCTGCTCAAGCAGCAGAACTGATAGCCTTAACACGGGCTTGCACTCTAGCGAAAGATAAATGTGTGAACATATATACTGACAGTCAGTATGCTTTCTCTACAGTGCATGTTTTTGCACAACAATGGAAAAATAGGGGAATGATAACATCTAATGGTAAACTGATTAATCATGCGCAACTTATTTTGAACTTGTTAGATTCCATTCAGTTACCTACTAAAGTAGCTATGTGTAAATGTTTAGCTCATACAAAGCAACAGGATAGAATTTCAAAAGGAAATGCAAAAGCTGATGCAGCTGCAAAGCAAGCAGCCTCAGACTCAGAAACTTTACTTTTAACCGAGGAATTACAACCCTCTGAGATTTTAGATCTAGAAATGTTAAAAACAATGCAGACACTAACTACAAGAGCTGAGAAACAAAAATGGGAGAAACGAGGTGCAATCCTCGAAAATGGACTGTATATCTCCAAAGAGAAAAAAAAATATTGCCGTCTAATTTATTTAGATATGCAGCTTTGTTGAGCCATGGGCAGTGCCATGTCTCAACAGGGGGGATGGTACAGTTAGTAAATCGAATATTCCAAACATATGGATTCACAAACTTTACACAAAAATTTTGTGCAGCATGTCATATCTGTAACAAACATCATGCACAAGGGGCATTCAAACCCAAGCAAGGGAGTTTTCCTATACCACCATATCCGTTCCATACTATCTGTATGGATTTCATAGAACTGAACAAATGTGAAGGAAAAAAATACTGTTTAGTAATTATAGACATGTTTTCCAAATGGGTAAAAGCTTTTCCAACTAAAAATCCGGATGCAGCAACAGTGGCAAAGGCCCTAATAAAAGAAATAATTCCTAGATTTGGCATACCGGAAAGAATCTATAGTGACAATGGGACACATTTTGTTAATCAGACGATTCACCAACTTGGGAGATTCTTTGGGATCTCCTTGAAGAATCATTGTGCTTACCACCCACAGTCTGCAGGACTGGTGGAAAGGTACAATGGAATTTTAAAAAGCAAGTTAAGGAAGTTAGTAAACGAAACACAGAAGAATTGGATTTGCTGTTTGCCTTTGGCACTGCTGAGCATGAGAACAGTTCCAAATGTAAAGGGTTTGACCCCTTTGAAGTGATATTTGGAAGGGCATATTATGTGCCACAGTGGAAAGCTCTCATGCCTGCAGAACTAGAGGCTGACAGCTCATTAGCTAGCTATATGAGGAAACTGTTAACAAATAAAACTGTTCTGCAGTTGAACTCTTTTTCAGATAAAAGACAGACCAGACCATTGGAAGCAGTGCTGACTCCGGGGTCCTGGGTGTGGTTGAAGGTCACGAAGAGGAAGAATTGGGTGAGTCCAAAGTGGGAAGGACCGTACCAGGTGCTGTTGGCGACACCTACTGCAGTCAAAGTTGCTGAGAGGTCGTCCTGGGTCCATCTGACGCACTGTAAACCGGTAAAGAATTTTCAGCTTGATAAACATTTTGTGACTGACACACAACAAAGGCAGGATGGCCAAGAGCAAAACGAGTAAAAATACAGATCAACCCCAAAGATGTTGTTTAATCATCTTGCTAACTATGCATTTATTGACTATGATTGTGATGACTTTCCTTCTGTTGTGGTTTTTCCTACATATAACCACACAAGTGAAAGTGGAGAGACGTGATGAACTGTCTATAGATTGGCATCCAAACTTTAACACATGCCTAGCTATGAAGCGTGTATATGTAGAGACTATGAACATTTCAAATTGCTGGGTTTGTACTGCTATACCAACAGCATATGGAGGACTGTTGATGTCTGCTGTCCCCTTGGGGATAAATGAGACTTGGGAAAATTTACTTTTTGATACAGGTTCTGTAAGATCACAGGACAAAATTGCATTGTATTTACCTATTACACAGAAGGGAATTGTATGTTTCTACAAGAATGATACACTCCAAGTGGGTTGGAGTAACTGTAACATAACTATATCTTATAAATGCTATATTAAAGCTAAAGATAAAGGTACTGTTTGTAATACAAATTATGATTCATATTTGAGCTCAATGAAAACAACATTAAAAGATGTGCAGAGAAATCCTGTTTTACATAAACAATTATCTGTTATAGATAAGAAAATGTTTCATTCAGAATTAACCCGCATCAGTACTAAAGTAGAAAACTGTTATTTTGTTTGTGGGAAAAAGGCATACAAATGGCTACCTGAGAATTGGTCCGGCAGTTGTTTTTTGGGTTATCTGGTTCCGGCTATAAGGCATACTGCAGAACTACCTCTAGGTAAGATACGAAATGTAAGAGATGTAGCCCGAAAACCTGAAGATCCAATCGGAAAACCTGTAAATCCAGTGGGAAAAATCGAAGCTGGTTGGAAGGACCATCATTCCGTAAAAAATAAAGAAAAATTGACTCATATAGACTTGAGTGACAGTGTTATATCCTGGGCTGGAATACTTCCAGCATATGGAGCAGTCAAATCGATCTGGGAGTTGAGAAAGCTGTCAAAACTTCTCGAAGTAATGAGTAGCAACTTTTCTGCTCTCGAACTAGTGACTGATGAACTGAATGCAATGAGAACTGTTGTGCTACAAAATCGAATGGCTCTTGACTTCACCCTAGCGGCAAGAGGTGGTACTTCGCGCTTATCAAAGAAGAATGCTGTGCGTTCATACCAGACAATCGACAAGAGATTAATGACCACCTAGAGGTAATACAGCAGGTATCGGCCATGACTGAACCAGGCCCAAACCCACTGACGAACTTTTTCCAGAGTCTGTTTGGTGGGTGGGGTTCTATCCTAATGAATATTTTGATTGCTATTTGTGTTGGTCTGCTCCTATTGGGAGCATGTGTCTGTTGTGGGATCCCCTGCATGAAAAGATTAGTCAAAGATTTTGTTGATATATCTGTAACTGAAACTTTGTATCAAGACATTGAATTGGAACTATTAATTCCAGACGAAACTCTTTCCGAAATATAAACTAAATGACTTGCCTAGTTGAAAGTCCTTAAGGGAGAAGGCTAGGGGATGATAAAACATTGTTTATATTTCTGAATAGAATAAAAAGTATTAAAATGTTAGAAAAATATGTATTTGAACATGTATAAAGTGCTAGTTTAAAAGCAAATAGTATATAATGCATTTTATTCTATTTACAATATGGCAATAAGAATGATTTTACATGTAATTGCTTGAAGCTTTGGAGCTGCAGTGTATTTGAACTCTGACCCTGGCAGTAGCCAGCTCAGCAAGCTTATGTTTTTCACTAATGATTATCTGCTGGGTCAGGAAATTAAATGTATAAAGCATTGAAAATCTTCTTCCTTACTCTGGGATAATTGGCCTTGTGAATGTTATCAAAGATAAGACACAGCTGCTAAAGTAAAGTTGCAAGAAGAACAAAGAAGTATATTACAAGACTGAACCAACTATTGTATTCGAACAGGCCTGAAACCTTGAAGGAGTAACATTTACAGAAAGACATTATAACTAACCAGGTGCTTTGCAAGGCTGTATTATTCCCATGGGAAAACTTTTAAAACGTTATAACATCAGCTTTTTCTTATGAATAGAATATTGTAGACCATAGTGATGTAGGTGCCATGTGACTAACCACGTCAGTAAGGTGGGCACAGCTTGAGTGTTAAACCTATATAAAATTGTGTATTTCCTGCATCATGTCTGACAAAACTCTGTACTTGTATGATTTTTTGCCTCCTGGTGTACACTAGAAAACTTTTGCATCTGAGCCTCCTGTGTTGTTATCATTTGTTTTTATTTAACAGACATGTACTGAAATATTCACAAGATGTGCCATGCTACACAACATCATCCTGAGAAAACAGCTTCAGCAGGATCAACAAGGAGAATGAGCACACATCCCACCACCAATACCAAGGTCACCACAGCCACACACAAATGAGGAGTCAGAAGGGGAACCAGCAGCTGCTGTGGGTGTAGGCGAATGTAGGTGTGTTCGATATGCCCTTGCATTGGCTAAAAGACAATGCACAGTACACTCACTCACCACCTAAGGGCCTAAAACCTTTCTCCTATGCACATACATATATTAACACTGATGCCAGGCAATGTTCACTTCCCCATGTATTAGCTGTCTACTGCGTGCATCAGACTGATTCAGCCATGAATTAAAACTGTTGCAACTGCTGGATTTACAAGGTAAGTGTTGAACTTAGACTGTATTGTGTAATAATATGAATAACTGGCATATCCTTGCATTTTGTTACTTGGTAGAGTAAGCAAGTAAAAGGTGGGAGATTTGTACAGAAGTAACCTTAACATGTGACAGCAGAGACTTATTTGACTTATATGTGTCCATTATTAAGTAGTAGGCCTCAGGCATTAAAGACTCACACTGTCATAACTCTTAAATGTAGTGATTGTCATTGCATGCCCTCAGTTTAGCACCATATGTTTGTATTGGAAAATTTTTAAACAGTGTTAGAAAGTAATGATACACATTACAATTTCAGCCTTCACAACCCTCACAAGATCATTTACAATAAACTTGGAAAATGTTGATGCTATCAACTGTCTAACTTTCTAAAACCAATATAAGTCAAAGGTACAATTACCAGTTCAAAATCACAAATGCAGATATACTAAGCACTAAGTCAGCTATGCATTCTGAGCATCACACACAAAGCTTATGTATCCCTGAATCCAAAAGATACAAAACAAGTATATGCACAGTTATTGTCATTTGCACAGGGTATTGGAGAGGGAGGAAGCCTAGACTGACACAAAAGATCAATAAGTGTGTTTAAGTAAGATAGAAAAAAAAGGCAGTAATTTGGATAAACCAACAAATTGCCAGTGAGACAAAATGAGTTTTAAGCTGCACAGCGGAACAATGTAATTGTTGTGTGTGCATCTGTACTGGTCCTCCAAGTGAAATTGGTGTGCGAGTGTCTGCATGAACACAGCCAAGCTCTGTGCAAGCTCTACATCTTGGTATGTCGGACAAGTGTGAGTCATGCATGGTAGAGGTGACAGTTCATTGTTGTCATCCCCAACCATAAGAACTAGCTCTGCCAGGAGTTGTACTGGCATGTCCATACCCACGGTCAGATGCACTGCTGCTGCAGCCTGAACATGACTGATGTCTGCTGGATGAGCTCCCCTCAGAAGTATGCTCAAAACCATGACCCCATGGCCTGCCACATCTGGGTGTGAATAGCTCACCTACTGACGAAGCAGTGGAAGTACTGCCACTGTGGCAACATGATCGGGCATGGCCACTTTGGATAAAGCATATCATGTGGCTGACCTCTGCCTATGTGGATGCAGTGCCCCTCCCAGCAGATGTTCAATCACACACTACTCATTCCAACATGTCATCTACAACCCTTCTCTGGAGCACCTATGGGAATGTGCCTGTGCCTCCATGACAGTCCTAAACATACATTGAGTGGCACGGGAAGACATAAATGGATAAGGTGGAGGTTGGACAGCAGGCCTGCTCCAAGCACCCCTAACAACCTTCCTGAGTGGCACCTTGCCCACACTTCGGTTATGACCAGAGTCAACAGACACTGAAGCCGAAGTAACCACACTGCCCTGATCAATTGTCTTGCCTTCCACCTGTCCAATACCTGTGGCCTCAATGGAATGGGTAGGTATAGGCCTACTGGCTGTGTCTACTGAAATTTCAGGCGATGGCTGTATGTCACTGTCAGTGTCAGAGTCAACCTCTGCTGCACCCCCCCCCCCCCGACTGTGCCTCTGTTTGGTTGGACACTATCATTAGAGTCTGCTGAAAAATTAATACCTAAATTACTATACTCCAATAAATGCTAACAAAATAACAGTACTGCCACTTAGACAGTAAAGCAGTGCACATAACAGTCCTGACATCAATGTCACACACTAAAATATTTCTTTGGATTGCTCATCAGTACTGACATGGTATCCTCTGCATGCCAGATGGCCCTGGAAGAAGTTAAGCAAAAAGTAAGGACAACATCATCACAATTAACAGTAATACAGGTGATAATACATTTCCCCTTTATATACCCATTAACTCTACTTTCAACAAAAACTTGGATGACAACTGCAACATAAGCTAATCAATCAGAATGTGTTAACTGTAGCAATCTTCATCCCCCTGAAAAAAAAATTGTTGTGAAACAGAAGTAACATATTGATTTAAAATGTTTTACTATACAACAGTATTCAACAACTGAGATACAAAAGCCTACCTGGAAGCTCTTCCTGTGACATGCTTGCTGTCCCTGAAACAGTAGCACTAATGTCAAGAACATGCTGTTCTGCACTTTCCTAGGAGCTGTCCAGATCCCTGACAGTGGGCAGGAACTCTTTATTTGCTGTTAATGGTGGCTCTGTAGCAAGCATCTCCTGGTAACCATCTGATCACAGCCCACTGCAGCTGATCTCCTCCATGCAGATGAGATCATGTCAGTGCCCCTATGGCGCACCTGGTCATATGTCCTGCTGTGGCCATCCACTGCATTAACATCTGCTCCAATTTGCATCCTGCATGAAATATGTCCATGTCTCCACTCAAGCAAGACAGCACCATGTTGCCTAAAAGCATCAACAATGGCCTGATTCTCAGGGTCAGTGAAGGGTGGTTTTCAAGGCTTGAGTTGCCTGGGTGACATAGTTCTAGGTATCCTAAAATACAACACAAGGATAACACACATAGGTATCACGTAAGTACAAAATAACTGTTCCCAGATAAAACAGAAAAGGTAGCATTTCATTATTACCCACTGGAGAAACCCAAAACAGTCTAGAGAATTGAAATATGAACAACAGGATGGATGCAAAAAAGGAGAGTAACAATAGCAACATATCCTTGTTTTTGCCATAACAGAAATGCAGCTTTGCTCCCTCCCACCCCCAAAAGGACAGGAAATGACACATTTTGCTAATAAACGATCTTTGAATTGCTAAAAGTGCTATCAAATGAACTGCACTAAAACATGTCTACAGATTTAACACATAACATTGTATTTTAAGGTATTGCCAGTCACGTGAAATGTCCTGACAAAGTCATAGCATCAGTACACTCCTAACTAATGCATACAGATAAAAGTATAAAAACATTTGCTAATCTATATATATATATGTGTGTGTGTGTGTGTGTGTGTGTGTGTGTGTGTGTGTGTGTGTATATATATATATATATATATATATATATATATATATAGATATGTATATATATATATATATATATATATATATATATATATATAAACATATACACAAACTATTATACAAATTTTTCTGAATTACATTATGGCATATGCAGTATGTAGCTGACAAAATGCAAGCTTACCCTCTCAAGTTCAGTACTCCTCTGTGGAGCTATATCCCAAAGTAATAGGCTCTTTCCTGTGTTCTCCACATAAACAAGTCTCCTTACTTTCAGTTTCCCTAGCTACATGGTTGCCTTTTTATGGCCTTGATTCAGGGCTATCATCATGATGAAGATCAGATGTGAACTCATTAGGATTGCTAAATCCAAAATGCTTGGCTCAGTGTAGCAGACATAAAGTGCAGGCACTCTCTCAGTGTTTGTTTTTAATGGACTGCAACTGTCAATGATTACTAGTTGGGAGAAGGAAAACACAACAGCACTGCAGGCTGCCCTACATCCAATGGGTGTGTCAGGTTAGACTAACAAAGTGTTAGATGTAATTATTTCAGGGTTGGAAACGTAAGTAAGCAGCACACAGTTCACAGATTCTGTTCATTAACATCCAACTTCCCCATCATTTGTTGGCAACTTCATATGATATTATTGCCATTTAATATCCTCACACATTTTATGGACAATGGTATAGAATGGCTTACTGATTGCATGTCTCAGATTACTGTTCAGAAAAAATAAGAATGGCCAATAAACACAGAGAGGTAAGACAGAGCTGTATATTTGCAAGCAGTAGTCATAACTGGTTGTGTGATGACTTAGTGTACTACATCCACAAATAATAAATGTACAAATAACAGTTGTATGGTTTCATATTACTGTACTTGATGTTACAGTTGGTTGTGTACAGAATGAATCCTTCCTGAAAAGCTGTTTGTATGGCAAACAGGATAAGGCACCCTTCCTGTGTTCTGAAGGTTCATTGGAGTGAGAGTTCAAATCCAGACCTATGTAGAAATATCTCATGTGTACCAATATTTTTTCAGGTTTGTATGTGTTTATCTCATTTGCGTGCAGCACAGCAGTGCACAAATTGGACTAGTGGACCACCCAGAAACCAGACAGAACACCTGCAGAACATCTGCAAACAGGGTGTCTGTAAAAGGGGCAAAGGTTAAAAACAATACATTGTTGCAATTTCTGTATTTCCTTGCACAAATAAGCTTACTGGCATTGTGGAGCAGTAAGCAGGGTTTCCTAGCAGCTGCAGGCAGGACTCAGACAGCCAATAACTGAAACTGGATGCATTCTATTAAATCTGTTGGGCACTGCTCAAAGCTAAGTGGCAGTGCATGGCAGTTAACACAGAGAACTTAAGAATGATTAGGAAATTAGAAAACTTCATATAACTAGTCCTGTGGCAGCAGGTGTAAGTGTAGGACTGCAATACAAATGGTCCTGAGTTTTATTACAGGGTGTGCAACCTACAGTATTTTTACTGTTGTGACAGTGCAGTTTACAGCAAAGAACTGAAAAATAGACAAGTGTTATTTCAACATTAGTGTGACAGGTGTAAGTGTAGGACTGCCATACACATGGTTAGTGGGTTCTAATACAGGATATTCCAGACATTTCTACTGTTGTTCCACTTCTCATTATATTTGCTCTCACTTATAGCACTTTAGATAGTGGAGCTGATATGAATTATATATAGGAGGAATGAGACACCATTCTTGTGTTTTCAGATGTATGACTGAGGGTATACTGCCTACTATATTTCTCTAACTATAATTCTGATATCTGTACTTGTATGGCCTTCACAATTAACTAAGACATATACACAACTGGAACTATATCCAATAACCTTGTCAGGCCACACACATAGATGTGTAACAGCTTAAACCATCTCCCTTATTAATTTATGATTCCTGACTAAGTCTGAGCAACACTTCTTCTGTGGCAGAAAATGTTTTGTCCCTTATGCCTATATATATATATATATATATATATATATATATATATATATATATATATATATATATATATATATCAGGTCATTACATTTATATCCCCAGTGCATGTCTACAAACTTAACTCACCTAATAGTTACCTTCCAATTTCCAATATATACTTCCAGGCTACATCAGTATGCACTCCTCAAACAAAAGACAAGTGTCAGATTAACCTTCCAATTTCAATTTAATTTATCCCTGCTTGGCAGTGCTGCTCTCTGCTTAACATCACCTAAACATGGCTGACATTGTTGCTCAGGTTTGTGCACTACCAGTAAACGTGATAACTGGAATTGGTGGGAAAGCATCAGTTTCCATTGTTGTAGTTTGGCTAGTAGACATAGCTGGTGTTGGAGAGGAAGATGCACACTTTAGGGCACAGAGTTTAGGTGTCCAGGAGTCCAGGATATTTACTGAACTCCTGGTAAAGCACTACAGCCAAAGGTTTCTTCAGGGTGACTATTCTGGCCTCTAGTACAAGTTTGAGGTGTGGAATAGATCTGCCCATGCTGTATCCAGTGCCACTGGTATCCCACTCACTGGACAGCAATATAGGTATTATTTTAATGACCTACACAAGAGAAAAAGGGATATTCTCAACTGTTGGTACAGCTTAAGTATGACAATAATAGAGTACTTTTAAGACTAGATATAGGCAAGACTGGTACGTATAATGTTCTTCTGTTCTTTCCCCAGCTCAAGGTCAGTTGAAATGTTGCTCATTTGGAGAGACTGAGGGAAGCAAATGGTATGTATGCAGCAGAAGAAAAGTGTTATTGTAGCATTAAAACTTAAAGATAGATTTTATGGTCTTTTATAGAGTTGCATCAAATTGAGTATGCATATCCCAACTGTAAATTCAAGTATGCATGCATTAGTCTGTAGCACAAACCAAATGTAAGAGTCCAATATTAGACTGTAGTCAGATGTTATGGGTTCAAATACCATGGTTCCCAACAATACAGTACTGTTATTTCTTCAATAATATTTACGTTAAATTAAAAACTCTGTACCAGTGGCATAAATGCCTTGCTGTAAACTGTAATCTGCATAACTGGAACATGCATATATGCAACATATGCACATTTCAAGGATTACTTTAATCAATCTGTAGTGTAGTATGTATCTGTTAGGACAGTAACTTAAATGTAATACTTAAGATAAAAGACTTGTATCATTTTGTTAAAGCATTGTATGTCACATATGATGCTACTAGTTTTTCTCTTTTTTTCTCTCATCCCAGCCCTCTCTCTCTTTTTTTATTTTCTACTATGTGTCATGAAAATGTCTCCATGTCATCCATGTGTACGACATCATTAAATGCTACACAGCAGAGCGAGGTAGGTCAGCCCCAGTGGATCAGCCTACCCCCACTTCACTGGCTCCAGCACCACTGCCCAGCACATCTGGAAGGCAAACTGGCAGCACTGCCTCTGCTGCCCCTGCATATCTGTGCCTTCATGTATTACTGCTCCAGAAGCTGCTGCAGTGCTACCCTCCAGAAGTAGTGATGGAGGTGGTGATTTCATCACCAGTAGGGAGTTGCCAGAGATGATGCATAGTGTCTTGCACCACAGTATCGGTGTACACCTATGCCAGATGGAGAGGCTGCTTTCCCTCATGGTCCATAATAGGAGGAGACGTCAAGCACTCCAGCTACCAGAAGAGTAAGGGGACACTGATAACAGTCCAGCAGGTGAGGATTTGATTCTCGCTGTCTTCAAGCTTGATGTCCATGAGCCTGCGTTGTACCCTCCCTCACCCCAATCATGGTGTCCCCCAACCTTTTGTGTCCATCACTGCCCCTATGTGTGTTGTCTTGATTGTCTTGTATGCTTACATTTGCTTCTTCACATACCCAACTTACCTGACCCAGAAATACCAATGTCCCTTACCCAGCATTCCTCTATTACTGAATTTAAAAAAAGAAAAATGGGCATCTGTCCCATAAAAAAAATGTCTCATACATAGCTCTCCATTTTGCACACATCTTCTTGACACACTTAATTTGGTCCAATTGGCTATACAACATGACTGCATTGTTGTCACTCCTCTCTACGGAGGTGACAGTCCAAATTCAGTTTCAGGTTACAGTGTTAAAGAAATGGATAGCTATGGTTCTTTCTTATCTCCCTCCTGCAAATGTATTTATTTCCAGTTTGATAACCGAGGAAGTCCACCCGTTTTCAGTGGAGGCCCACCCGTTTTCAGTGGAGGTCCAGGGAGAAAAGCTCCATATTACATAGTAAAAATAAGCAAAGTATAATATTACATAGTAAAACTAATCAAAGCATAATAGCAAAAACTGAAGTACATACATTACATACTAGATTAGTGACAAGTTGTACAGAGCTTATAAAGCATCCAAAGATGGTTATAAATCAACTAAAATTTGTAAGATGGCAGTAAAGAAAAAAGTCTTCCCAGAAAAGGGGTGAATAAAAGGTGGAAAGTACATTATTTACAATGTATACATTCATGATATTGATGTATTCAGAGAGGCAGCTGTATAATAGAAAAAGTTGGAGAACATACATTACATTTTAAGTTAGGGTCAAGTTGTTGTTCTTTGTTAAATAGCATCTAAAATTGTATGATGGCAGTAATGAGAATCATTCCCAGAAAGGGGAGAGTAAAAAACAGATAGTAAACTATTTACAATACATACATTCAAGATATAGATGTTAGATTACAGTATATTCAGAATGAGGCAGTTGTTTAGGAAATCAGTATGAAGTAGAGTTACTTATAGCAGAGTTACTAGCAGGTTAGGTAGGAAGAGTGCAATTGCATTTCCAATTATAGGAGAGGTAGGAATGGAGCTGGGTTTTAAAGTGTTCAAGATTTTCAGAAAGTCTTAGAGAAGGAGGGAGAGAATACCATTTTTTGGCTAAGAAAAAGGATAAGAGTAGCTGACCAGTGGGCCAGTTTGGCTTGTGTACAGTAATTAGATTTTGGTGGGCAGATCTTAGAGTTCTGTGTTGGGTGTATGATGGTAAGATGTTAGTGCTGGGCATTTAGTTGGTTTAAATATTAGCTTGTGGGCTGTAGTGAATTGGAGGTAGTCAAGGTAGTTGGAAAGTTCTAGCCAATTTAGCAGGTGGAGAGAGGTAGAGTGGTGGGAGTAGTATTTGGATTTAGTGGCGAATTTTGAGATTTTGTTGTAACAGATTTCCAGTTTGGAAGAGATAGAGGAAGATAGGTTGGTTAGTTGGGGAGCACCGTACAATAGTGACCGTAGTAAGTAGGTAGTGGTGAGGGTTTGTCTAGTAGAAGGAAAGAAAAAGTGGGAGTTTCTGTACAACATACCAAGTTTTTGATCTGTTTTCTTAATATTTTGCTGAATATAAGTATCAAATTTTAGGTGTTCATCTATAGTAACCCCAAGAAATTTAGCAAAAGGAACAACTTCTATGGTGGAGTTTGCATGGCTGATAATTTGGAAAGAGTTTTTGTCAAGAGGAAGGGATTTTGAGGGAGAGAATAGAAGAATTTTGGATATGTTGGCATTCAGAGAGAGGTGGTTTTGAAGCATCCAGTTCTCAGTAGTTGAGAAGGCAGTCTGAGTTTTTGTTTGGGGCTCGGGGAGGTTAAAGGTGGAGCATACTAAAGTTGAGTCATCCGCATACTGTACTATCTTAGTGTTAGGAATGGCTACATGGAAGTCATTTATAAATATATTAAAGAGCATCTGACCGAGTATGGATTCCTGCGGTACCCCGGTCGGGGTAGGTAGGAAGTCTGAGGTCCATTTCATGGCCTGAGATCTGTCAGACAGGTAGCTTTCGAACCAGGTTAGGGTGTTCTGAGAGAGATTAAGCTTAGAAAGGTGGTACAGGAGATGGGTATGAGAGACTGTGTCAAAAGCCTTGGAGAAGTCTAGAAGGACTACGGATACAATTTCTCCAGAATCATGGGTGTGGTTAACTATGTCTAGGAAAGAGAGAAGAATAGTTATTGTGCTAAGGCCAGGATGGAAACCGTGTTGTGTTGGGGTGATGAGTTGGTTATTGGTAAGGAAAGGCATGAGCTGGAGGAGGATGCATTTTTCAAGAATTTTTAAAATTGGGGAGAGAATGGCTATGGGCCAGAAGTTTGAGATATTATTATTTTTGCCTCCTTTGTGGAGGGGTAGGATAAAGGCAGCATGCCACAGTTTGGAAACATAAGATTCCTGTATGGATCTATTGATGAGATTGCTAATGGGGATGGCAATTCCATCTGCTGCAAGTTTTAGAAAGATTGAGGGGATAGTGTCAGGGGCATTGGAGCATGGCTTAAGTTTACAGAGAAGTCTTTTTATGTATGAGGCAGAGATGGGTTTGAGATTAAATATGGGAGGAGTGTTAGGGATGGAAGGTTAGGTAGAGGCTAGGGAAGAAAGTTTGAGTTGAGGGGAGGGGCTGTAGCTTGGGAAGGTCTTGGTGAGGTCTGCCACAGAGCTGGTAAAGAAGGAGTTGAATAGTGTGGGTATTTCTGGGTCAGATTTACAGGTGTCAGGGCAAGGACTGTATTTGGTACCTGGGTTCAGAAGAGAGTTGATAGAGTTCCAGAATTGTTAGGGATTTCTGGAGTGATTAGACTGGAGTTTAATACAGTATGATTTTTTATCTTTTATAATTTGTTTTTTGGCTAGGTTGCGGAGTTGTTTATATTTAAGAAGGGTGTCAAGGTGCTTATTGTGATGGTAAAGTTTCCAGATCTTGTCTCTTTGTTGCATAAGTATTTTAGTATCTTTAGTTAGCCATGGGGCAGAGTTGGGTTTTATTAATTTTATTTCTTGGTGGGGCTTGGGAGTTCAGGATATCTAAGAAGGTTGAGTTAAAGAATTCTACGGCATTGTCTAGAGGAAGAGTTTTTAGATTGTCCCAGTTCATTAGTTTGAGAGAATTACAGGAAGTTGTGGGGTTAAAGTTTGTAAGGTTCCGTGTATGGATATATTAATGTAGGTGAGGAGTGGAGGTGGAGGGGGTTGCTCGATGGATAAAAGCTGGCAAGTGGTCACTAATGGAGTCTGGTAAGATGCCTGTGTTTGAGATTTTATTTGGGTGAGACACTAGGATCCAGTCAAGAGTGCAGCCTGGGGAGTTGCTTTTATTGGGTCTAGTAATGGCATTGGTAAGTTGAGTGAAACTGAATAGACTGATAGATATGGAGGGACTATTGGTATTAATGTTGTTTCAGTCAATGTTCACATCCCCTAGAATGTACGTCTCAAGCTTAATATTAGTTGAGGCCCATAGAATATTTTCTTCAAGTGTAGTGGCATTGTTTCCTGGGGGGGATACAGAGGGCCATAACACAAATGTTTTTATAGTTATTCATTTTTAGTATTCTTATAATTAGTTCAATGTTGTTGAACTGAGAAATGGGATTTTGGTAGGGAGTGATGGAGAGTAGGCTAGTGTAGATTAAGGCTACTCCTCCGCCTTTTCTATTTTGCGGTCATATCTGAGTGCTTGAAACCCAGTGAGTATGATTTCAGAGTCAGAAATGTGGGGTTTTAGCCATGTCTCAGAGACAGCTACTATGTCTGGTAGGTTATGGTACAGCCAGGCATGGAAGTGGGCTGTTTTGTTTTTTAGACTCTGGGCATTAATGGTTAGTAGCTTGAGATATTTATGGTTGGTAATATTGCTTGTGTTTGGGGGATTAGGACTGGTGCTAGTATTAGGTCCGGGGTTGGGGTGTATGTCTCCTGCTAAAGCATAAGCAGTCAAAGAAGGATAGGAGCAGGAGCTTGGGTTTGCTCTTTGAGTTTTGTGGAAAATGTAATATTGGTTTAGGTATATGATGTTTTATTGAGGAGGGTATAATTTTTGGTTTGAAGTAGTGGCGTGGGTTTGGTTGAACTAGAGAAGAGGATATAGTGTGAAAGTGAGATCTGGTAGGGTGAGGATGGGAGTTGGGAGTGGGGGTGAGGGATAGGAAGGAAGGGGGAGTTTGCAAGTGGAATAAGAGGTAGCATGGAATAGAGGAATTAGAAAAAGTAAGCTGATAGACGGGGTGATAAGGGTTTGTTAAAGTGGAGAAAACATAGTTAAATGGTGTGAGTTAGGTATAAAAAGAAATAGTAGGATGTTAGGGGGGTGTCAGTGTGGAAGAGGGAGGGGAATAGATGTGAGTACAGGTCCTTATGGTTTGGGATGGGGAGGAAGTAGTGGTGGATGAGTGGGGGTGGGGATAATGTGGTGATGTGACTGGATTGGCTGTGAAAGGAAGGGGAGAAGAATAGTGGTTAAAATAAAGGTAGGAGTAGTCGGGGTGGGTGGAAATTGGGGACAAGGTAGGGGAGCAGAGTGAGCCCAAAAGACGAACAGAGCGGGTAGAGCCAGAGAGAGGGTGGCTATCAGGAATCAATCAGTGAGTAGTAGCAGGAACAAGGATATTTGGAGGGGACTGCAGAGGCAGACAGCAGAGGTGAGTCCATACTGTGGAGTCAGGGGGCAGAAAGAAAAAGCAAGCCAGCAGAAAGAAAAGTAGGATACACTTAGAGCACGCAAGCCAGCAGAGTACGATTTGTAAGAAGGGAACGGAACTGTTCAGGGGAAGCACGGGTTTACTATAATGCTTGAGCAGACATTATAGATGGGTAGACAATACCACCTAGTGGCAGAAATGGAGAATGGCAGCTTAAGAACCAGTATGGCCAAAAGATGGGTGTAGAATATAGGGGAGTTTGAGGGAAAAATAAAGGATCACTGTAGGCTGCTTATCAGGCATGGAGGGAGTACATGCATTACTGTATAGTGAGCACAAATCAGCAGATAAATACAAGTGCATACACTATGTAAAAATGGACTTGAAGGAGCACTGTATAGTGAGAACAAAATAGCAGATAAATACAAGTACATACACTATGCAAAAATGAACTTGAGGGAACACTTCAGGAGGCCTGGTATGGATATCCGTTCAGGGAGATTTCTTTGCAGAGAATTAGAGAGGGATGGAAGCACCCAGAGTTGCCGTGGTGCAGACAGACTACGTAAAAATGGACTTGAGGGAGCACTTCAGGAGTCCTGGTATGGACATCCCTTTGGGGAGATTTATTTCCAGAGAATTAGAGAGGGATGGAAGCACCCAGAGTTGCCGTGGTGCAGACTATGTAAAAATTCATGTATTGCTTTCCCTTTGTTCTTAACCCTGCTTGCTTCCAGTTTCACCACTTTATCTACCCCATTTTAACACCTATAATCTGGTCAAAAATAGAATCACACATAACATGTATAACTAGCAGAAAAAACAATGGATCCCTTCACTTTTTGGCCTCTGTATTTGTGCAGAGTTTCACATTGTGCATCAATGTGCAGCAACAGTGAGCTACTGTACAATGCTGCAGTTATCTCGGCACAATGCCACTTAACCCCTCTGCGCTATGCCAACACACAGCAATACATGTACTACAAAGATTTCATGGCATTGCATTGTCATTGTTTATTTAAAAGTCATTAAAAGTATTAGATTCACCTGGATTCGACCCCAGTATCATCTGGGCTTGAAAAAATATGTGCCAATGCATTTACACCTGCTGCCACAGAGTCAGTTAACAACAGGTGTATTTCATAGACTAAATACTAACTCACGGGCATTTCACAATGCACCTTGCATTTGTACACTGCTTCACTACAAACAAACATGGAAAGAATTGAAAATATACATCTCGCATGCACATTTTGCCAACAGTCGTGCAAACCCACTGCTCGCTGAGCTATGGAAAAGTTATTATTATTAGGTATTACTGTTTACTGTCCATTTCCTGTCTATGACTTGAAATTACATGTGGAAACAAAACAAACTGAAGGCCCTAGCTAAAAATATTTCACATATTTACAATACAGCCATGTGTTGCCTCCCCTAAGCACTGCAACCCTGGTGTTTCAGTACTTTTTCCACACATATATCACCTACATTACAGACATTAATATAAAATGTTGTGTGAAATGTAATGCATATCAACCTGGTAACATGCAGAAGTAGAACTATTGACCCAGAAGCCTAAAAGTCTTATCTGCAAGCCTAGGGAAGGGACTGGCATGGACCTTATCCACAAGGACATAAGTGACATTCAACACACTTGGCCCAACCCATTTTGGTTTTGTCAAGGGTAGATCATCTTTATTAAACATTGTGGACTTCTTTGATAATGACCCCAAAGAAATGGATGAGGGATAACCGGACATACCACTATGTTGTTTTATCCAAGGCTTTTAACACTATCCCACATTCAGGCATCATAGAGGAACTCTTCCATATGGGAGTTAACCCATATATTACTACATGGATAGCCAACTGAATGCACACTGTCAAAGCTGGGGTAGCATTTCCACCACTAGACCACTTACCAGCACAATACCACAAGGATCTGTGCTGGACCCTCAACTGTTTGGAAACTATTCCTCTGAAGTCAAGGCAAAGGTTGATGGCCTGTGGCTTACCAAGTTTGCAGATGACTTTCATCTGCATGCAGTCATATAGAGTTCCAGAACTATATTAACACTGTTAGATGACAAACTCAAGGGCTGAACTTTAAAGCAAAAAATGCCTCCTTGCCACCTTTGGCAATGAAGTACCCCTGCTAATTATGGTATACATACCACCCCCTCTAAGCTCAAACACAGTGTTGCGAGACTTGGGAACACATGTTGATAGCAATCTACACTTTAATCACTATGTGTCCATAGTGGTGAGACACATATTCTACATTGCACACCTCATAAATAATGCCATCACACCCAAGACCAGGGAGTTAATAGCTCTGCTGTACTCTACCCTTATCAGACCACTAATTCAGTACAATGCTGCCTTCTGTCTGTATCTCACAAGATACCTGCAGCAACTAGAGATAACACAGAGGTTTGTGATTGAGAGAATCCAGGGCCTCCAAAACATGACAAAAATGGAAAGTCTGAAAGACCTGTCACAGTACTCAGCATCATGCAGGCTGCTGAGAAGTGACCTATGTTTGGCCTACAGAGCAGTCTCAGACCCTGCCCTAATGGAAATGCTGGACATCTGCAAATCAAATGGGAAAAAAATAACTTGCTCCAGGGATCTCAACCTAGCCTGTGACATAAATAGAACATGATGTGGAGAAAGATATATCTCCCAGCAATTGCCACTCCTTTCTAATAGGTTCCCACTGCATGTAAAGCAGTGTTGGTCAATGGCCCTATTCAAGCTCAACCCTGACAACTGGAGAGGTGACTGTAAATTCACTCCTGGAGTGGCACCTATACCTTCATGGACGGGCCAGTAGGTGCTAATCACAAAATCTCTCTGCTAAAAACAACCACCTAACTATGCTCAATATGCGTATTTGTGTTTTTACATGGCTAGGCTTTTAAATGTCCTACCTATGCAGGCTTCCCAACATCTTCTCTTCAACATGCCCTGCAGATGTCATCTGCTATAATTTGACCTTCAGTTTTGTAAAAGTCAGACTTGAGTCATGGCCCTTGAGTAAAGTACTGACTTTCTGGAGTCTGTGTACTTAGGGGCTCTATTCTCACTGCAGTCAACTGGTGTGTTTGTGTGTGTGTGTGTGTGTGTGTGTGTGTGTGTGTGTGTGTGTGTGTGTGCGTGCGTGTGCGTGTGTGTGTGTGTGTGTGTGTGTGTGTGTGTGTGTGTGTGTGTGTACTCTTTCTTGACATTACAAACAGTGTTTTACACCAGCATGTGGGACACTGTTATTACCATATTTTCCTCAACAGACACTGCTGATGTCATCAGCTATATCTGATGTGTGGATATGCACTATTCCCACCAGGGCAGGGTCAGAGACTGGCCTGGAGGCCAGGATGAAGTCACCTCATCCTACACAACACAGATTACAGTAACATGGCTTTCAGTCTATCCACATACATCATGGCATGATTTGTAGGCCCTGTGTTTTCCAGGTGAGGAAACCCCTGTGGTCTCTCCAGTTGCTGCATGTGTCTGGCGAGATACATGCAAAAGAGAGAGCATTGTACTCTATTAATGTTCTGATGAGGTTCAAGTACAGTGCTGTCATACAATACTAAGATCTGAATGTGATGGCATGACTTGTGATGTGCACAACATAGGCTTTCAATACCAGTGTGGACACTTGATGGTCGAAGTTCAGATTTCTATCTACATGTGTTCCCAGTGCTTGCATCACTGGGTTTCAGCATAGCAGGACTGTTGTCAATGCTGTAAATAGCATGGAATTTCACTTCTCAGAAGGACAAAATAAAGGCACATTTCTGCATTGATTTGAAGGCCATCTGGCATTATCACCACTCATTTGTCTGTGTTAGCCCCTCATTGATTGCACCCAGTATGCAAGAATCAGCAAACACAGTAAACCAAAGGCCATATACTTTAGCCAGAACTGTCAGGAATAGATTCCAAACAATAAATGGTCAAGCAAAGATCCCTGGAATACACCAGTGGTGACAACTCTACTGGTACAAGTTGATTCATCAATATTCACAGTATGTCTTCTGTCAGTGAGCCAACTGGTTACCCATCTAGTGACATAAGGTTTAATCTCCAGCTGGGAGACTTTTTCAATGACTCCTGCATGGGGTATTGTGTTCATATCCTACGCCACCTGAGGATAGGTAGTATGCACTGTCATATCTACATCCAAACGTATCATACAGAATCAATGGTCTGTGAAAACATCACAGATCACCTATCACATGACTCATCACAAACACCTTCTTGACATGGTTTAATGCACACTTCAATACACCCTCCACGCCGACTATGTTGCTGTAAAAGGGTGTTTAAAACTTGCATCTGTGTGAGTTGGGGAGGGTGGACAGCACCCGATGCATGCATGTATAAACTCAAATCCTAACTCTTCTCATCTGTAAGGTAGACCAGCATGTCATCATGGACCTTTTCAAAATGGACACTAGTGATATCCTGGTTGTATGCAACAGACCTATATGAGTTGTTAATGATACATCATGTCTGTTACACCTATTAGAGACCCTCAAAGAGATCACTGAGTGCATGCATGATGACAGCACTGATATCCTTTTGAACTTAACAAATCCAAGGCATTTGACACAAATCTACACTAAGGTATTCACTTAACATTGTCAGATGGCTCCTTATACACCTATATCATCAAGTGGGTAGACAAGTGTATCATATACCAGCTTAGACTAAGCACCTCATTGGTTCTTTTGAGATTTCTTTCTTAAAAACTGTCTCAGGTTTCAACTTTCTGTTACCTAAGAAGTTCATTTGTGAGTGTTCTGCCATTTCACACTGAGCTTGATCGAAGGAAGGACACTGAGGAAACTCGAAGCTATAATATATAACATTAAGTATTCTGTTTTTTGTTTATTTTGTTCTTTATTTCTTTGTTATTTATAGCACTTTGTGTACTGTGTATTTTTCTAGCTAGTTTCACTGTGTGTGAGGTATTAACTGGAAATTGTCCACTTTTATTAAGCATCTGTTGGGTTGTTTGTTTGTAATAACTTGTTGCAGTTAAACTCTTTTTTCTAGAGGCTCCTTTAGCTGTTTAAAACTTTCATTTAAAGGCTCACTGGATATTCACATCCCAACCCCACCCCCTGCCCAGAAAACCACAGTGAAAAACTTATCTAAAGCAAATTTCACACTCCTCAAAACCGAGGTGGAATCCTTCAAAGCCCCCGGGCCTGTGGAAAATACGGCCCAGAATGCAGAATCCTTTATAAACGCATTCTATGAACACCTTCAGGAATGCATGGATCATGCAATCCCAAATAAAACCAAGACCCAGTCCTCCAAAGGCAGACATCCTGTCTGGTGGACCCCAGCCATAAACAAACTATACAATAGAAGGAGGAAGCTACTACATGATAGAGCAAAATCCCAAAAAGGGAAGGCATCTCTGATCAGTATTAGCAAAAAACTACGGGCACTCATAAAATCGTCTAAGGCCAGCTTCGAGAGAAAAATTGCACAGGACACTAAGGATAATCACAAGGCTTTCTTTAGTTATGTTAGGAACCTGGGTGGGAATTCCCAGATATGCTCAGAATTAGTCCAAAATGACAAAAATACACCAAACCCACAGACATTGCCAACATCCTAGCTGACAGGTTCAGCGCAAACCCCCCCACCAAAAGGGCAAATATCTATCCCAGCAGAGTGCTGCCCCCTGACATTTCAGATGCTCAGGTAAGAGCCGCCCTCTCCAAAGCAAAAAACACAGCATCAATGGGACCAGACGGTGTCCCGGGCTGCGTCCTACATGAACTCCAAGAAGAGCTAAACCCAAACATAAAACTACTGCTCAATCTCAGCCTTACTACAGGATATGTACTCAAAGAGTGGCGTACAGCAACAGTGGTCCCTCTCCACAAAGGTGGTGCCTCAATGGATCCTGGAAACTATCGCCCCATAAGCCTGACTAGCTTGGTCTGCAAAGCTATGGAAAGGATCATCATGGACCTCATAAATAAAGATATTGGGGACCTACAGACACTGGATCCTACCCAGTTCGGCTTTGTTAAGGGCAGATCCTGCCTCTTAAACCTGGTCGATTTCTTTGAAACAGTCACCAAGGCCATTGACGAGGGGAAGGTGGTCCACACAGCCTACCTGGACCTCGCAAAAGCCTTCGATACAATACCCCACTCAGGCATTATAGATAAGCTCACCAGCTTAAATATAAACCCCTATGTCACTAGATGGGTTACAAACTGGCTCAAGGACAGAACCCACATGGTTAGAATTGCTGGAGCCATGTCAGACTCCAAACCAGTTACAAGTGGCATCCCACAAGGCTCAGTCCTGGGACCTCTCTTGTTCGGTATATATTTCTCGGAGGTACAGGCCAACACGGAAGGACTGTGGCTGACCAAGTTCTCAGATGACTGCAAACTGGGCGCCATAATCGACTCTCCAGCCGACACAAGCATCCTCCAAAAGGGCCTCATAGAAACAGACAACTGGTGCCAGAGCCATGGCCTCAAGCTAAACGCCAAAAAGTGTATAGTCATCCCTTTGGGCCAAAAGAAAGTGCCCACAAATTACCACATAGGTGGTAATCCATTAAGTACAGAAGAAGTAATTAGGGACCTGGGGACCCAAGTTGATAGCAATCTCTCATTT
The DNA here is from genome assembly GCF_019279795.1 of Protopterus annectens. Taxonomy (NCBI): domain Eukaryota; kingdom Metazoa; phylum Chordata; order Ceratodontiformes; family Protopteridae; genus Protopterus; species Protopterus annectens. Next base: position 292,294,715 of record NC_056737.1, read on the forward strand.
GACAACCACATGGCCAAAGTGGTTAGAAGAACATTTTATATAGCCCACCTAATCATGAAGGGATTCACATCTAGATCAGGGGAGGTCATCGTGCCTCTTTACTCATCCCTAATCAGGCCCATAATTGAGTACAATGTTCCTTTTGGGATGTACCTTACCAGACACCTGCAGCAACTGGAAAGATCCCAAAAGTACCTCAACAAGAGGATCACAGGGCTCAAACAGATGCCATATGCTGCCTGGTTAAAGAAACTCCAGCTCTACTCAGTGGCATACCGCCTGCTCAGAGGCGATCTGCACCTGACGTATAAAGCCATGTCCAACCCGGAATTAATGGACATGCTGCACCTCAGAAAATCCAAATCCCATTGAGCTACACGCTCGAGAGACTTGAACCTCAACACTGAAATAAATAGGACATGCTGGAGGGACAGATTCATAACCCAGAGGCTCCCTTCACTCTGGAATAAAATCCCAGTCCAGGTTAGGCAGAGTCCCTCATTGACTCTTTTCAAGAGGAATCTTGATGAGTGGATGGGAGATCATAGGTTTACCCCAGGTATCACTTCTGTGTCACTGTTAGACAGAGGCACAGTATACTAACCTTGAAAAAGGACATAGAAAAATTAATTTAAAATGGGTGCAAAAGCCAAACACACTCTGGCCAGGCTTATAAATGCCCTAGGGCAGATAGCCTAGTATGAACCTATGAACCTATATACATGACATCTAAATATGTTGACATGTGTGAAGTGACCTATAGCTCAGGTTCAGTGATCAGGTCTGTACATCAGGGCTGTCTGCTAGGCCCTTTCCTGTCCATTACTTAAGTAATGGGCATCACAAATGGCATACACATCCTGTGTTCAAACAGCTGCCTGAAGGATTACAGATTGTGAGCAATCATTGACTCCCAACTGTTATATTAGTATAATACACACAGTATCAACTCACACCAAAGATTGCTGCCACAGCCATGACAACACCTGCACTGACATGAAAACATGGGGGGATTTGTTATGTCAGGAAAACAAACACACAACTCAAGTATAATGTAGACATCACACCCTATAATCAGAGCAATAGTTATGCTACCTGCATCCTGGGGTAGATGGTAAGTAGAGCATCCAACAGCATGTGGTCACAAGGCTGACTGCTCCCTTGTATGTAACAGAAGTACTGAGTATGTAAAGGACATCCATATCAGCGGCCATAATACCGCCATAGTTTCCAGCCTTCATCACACCAACAACTGAGTACAATGCACCCTTCTTCATGTACTTCCCTACACATCTTCCACTGATGTGTAACTGAAGTGTACCACCTTTTGTCACAGTGAGCTGCCACACAGCTTATTGGCCATACCTAGGTA